>NC_080163.1:147738186-147904373 GCF_950295315.1 Erinaceus europaeus
AGAAGACAACATTAATATCACAATGTGTCCAGTTTGAAAAATATTCTGGTGAGTCAGGAAAACTGAATTTAAATATATAAGGTACAGTGAATAATACTGAGACTGAGTATAATCTTATAATATTGTTTATTCATTCATTCTGTCAGTGCTGGAGTTTCATTACTCTGAGTCAGCTTTTTCAGGTAGAGAGGGACAAAGGAAGACAGAGAAAGATACCATGTCATCTAAGCTTCTTATAGTGCAATGGAAGCTGACTTGAACCTGGGTCTTGCACATGACAAGGCAGGTACACTGTCTCGGTGATTCATGTAGCTATCCCTTGAATATATTTTAAAGGGTACTTTCATTGTCGTTAAAAATGAACCCAACTTCTCTGATCCATCTTGGATGGAGCTAGAAGGAATTATGTTAAATAAGCTAAGTCAGAAAGACAAAGACAAGTATGGGATGATCCCACTAATAAACAGAAGTTGAAGTTGAGAAAGGATAATAGAAAGGGAAACTCAAAGCAGGATTTGACTGTGTTTGGAGTATGGCACCAAGGTGAAAATCTCTGGGTTGAGGGTGAGATGTTTGGCTTCTCTGGGGGTGGGGGAGTGGGGAGTGGGGAAGATGGGATGAGATGGGATGGGACACAGTCTTTTGATGGTGGGAATGGTGTTTATGTATACTCCTATTAACCTGTAGTCATATAAGTCACTAATTAATATAAGAGAAGAAAAATTGATAGAATGTATCAAACTTTTTAATGCACAGGCCATAGGCTGTCTTTGATATGTTAACTCTCTCTTTTTTAATTTATTTTTTAATTTTTAATTTTTTTATTTATAAAAATGAAACATCGACAAAACCAGAGGGTAAGAGGTTATCTACACAATTCTCACCATCAGAAATCCATATCTCATCCCCTCCCTGATAGCTTTCCTATTCTTCATCCCTCTGGGAGTATGAACCCAAGGTCATTGTGGGATGCAGAAGGTGGAAGATCTGACTTTTGTAATTGCTTCCCAGCTCAACATGGGCATTGACAGGTTGATCCTCTCTCTTTTCCTAGTGGGGTGGGGCTCTGGGGAATTGGGGCTCCACGTGGGGTTGTCTGCCTGGGGAAATCCAGTTGGCATCATGATAGCATCTGAAACCTGGTGGCTGAAAAAAGACTTAACACATAAAGAAAATAAGTTGTTGACTAATTATGAACCTAAAGGCTAGTGCAGATAAAGAATTGGAGGGAGGGGTCTCAATTTTGTAGATAGCTAGTAGTCCTCTTTTTGTTATATTCCAAAGGGCCCATGACTATAGTTATTTTTTTCCTTGAGTATGAAATCAGATATGCATGTGGATCCTAGTTATTATCTGGGGAGATGATGTCACGGCTGGAAAAGGACCAGAAATCTGGATCAGGGAAGAGAGTAGTTCCCAAATATGGGAAAGGTGTGTAAATATTGTTGACTGTAAACCACATTGATTTGATCTGATCTGGAGCCCATTCTAACAAATCCCTTTGTTAGAATTTGCTGTATCATACACAACATCACCATAGTTTATGTCCTTTGACATTATTTGTTTTTTATTTTATTTATTCCCTTTTGTTGCCCTTGTTGTTTTATTGTTGTTGTTGTTGTTGGATAGGACAGAGAGAAATGGAGAGAGGAGGGGAAGACAGAGAGGAGGAGAGAAAGATAGACACCTGCAGACCTGCTTCACCGCCTGTGAAGCGACTCCCCTGCAGGTGGGGAGCCGGGGTTCGAACCGGGATCCTTATGCCAGTCCTTGTGCTTTGCGCCACCTGCGCTTAACCCGCTGCGCTACAGCCCGACTCCCGACATTATTTGTTTATAGGTGTGTCTTATAGAGTGATGCCACTGGCTGCTTTTGTTCTCTCTGGTCTAAGCTTTTAAGAGAGTCCTCATAGGACATTGCCCTCAATGTGGATCAACAACCTCCGAAGGAAGGCTGGATAACATACTCTATGTTCCACCTGGGACTTGCAACTGGGGCAGCTCGGAATGTTCTGGCTCATGACCACAGAATATGAGCTCAGATCTATAGGGATGCAGAGGTCACACAGGTTCCTAAGCTGAATATGGGCCCCAGATCAAATCAAATTGATGGGGTTTACAGTCAAGAATATTTATACACCTTGCTCATATCTGGGAGCTACTCTCTACCCTGATCCAGTTTTCGGTTCCTTTTTCAGCCATGATATCATCTCCCCAGACAATAACTTGGATACACCTGCATGTCACATGTCAGGCTCAGGAAAACAAACAAATAAACAAAAACTAGTATAGTCATGGGCCTTTTGGAATAGAAATAAAATAGGCCTACTAAGTATCTGCAAAATGGAGACACCTCAACTCTTCATATGAACCATTCCAGACTTTTGGTTCATGATCAGTCAACAATTTGGCTCTATATGTTAACTTTCTTTTCAGCCACTAGGTTCTAGATGCTAGCATGATGCCAATCAGACTTCCCTGGGCAGACGACTCCACCAATACGTCCTGGAACCCCGCTTCCCCAGAACCTGACCCCACTAGGGAAAGAAAGAGACAGGGTGGGAGTATGAATCGACCTGCCAATGTCCATGTTCAGTGGGGAAGCAATTACAGAAGCCAGACCTTCCACCTGCTGCATATCATAATGACCCTGGATCCATACTCCCAGAGAGATAAAGAATAGGAAAGCTATCAGGGGAGGATTTGGGATACAGAGTTCTTGTGATGGGAATTGTACACCTCTTATCCTATGGTTTTTGTCAGTGTTTCCTACTTAAAAATAAAAATAAAAATAAAAACACCCCAGGGCTGGGTGGTAGCACACCTGGTTGAGCACACATGTTACAGCATACAAAGAACCATGTTCGATCCCCTGGTCCCCACCTGCAGTGGAAAAGCTTTACAAGTGGTGAAGCAGGGCTGAAGGTATCTTTCTGTCTCTCTCCCTCTCCTTCTCCCCCTTCCCTCTTGATTTCTGGCTGTCTCTATCCAATAAATAAATAAAGATAATAAAAACATTAAAAAACACCCCGAACTTTGAAACAACTTTTATGTCTAACAACAGATGAATGGCTAAGGAAGTTATGGTACATATACATGATAGAGTACTATGCAGGTATTAAAAATGATGAGTTATCTCCTTTGCAAGCAATACATTGTGGGAAACACTCCAGATAAAGAAAGATTGATACCAAATGGTCTTACTTCCAGGTGGAACTTAACAACAAAGAAACACAAGGTGAAACTTGGTTTGGGTGTGACATATTGCATCAAAGCAAGGGACTCTGGGGAAGAAGGGTAAAGTACAGAATGAATGGAAATTGGGGTCCTGCTGTGTCTCCTAGGAACCAGTCAAGGTGTGAGAGAGGTTGTGCTTATGTGTTATATTGTAAACTACTAATCACCTGATAAATTTTTTAAAAAACACGAGAACAAGCCTCCCCAATTTCCTTATGGTTCCATGTTTATAGTGGTTTTCATTAGTGTTTCAGAAATTTATAGGATTTGGGAGCTGGGTGATTCTGCACTTGGTTGAGCACAGGAACTAGGTTCAAGCCTCCCCATCTGCAGGGGGGAAGCTTCATGAATGGCGAGTGTTGCAGGTCTCTCTCTCTCTCTCTACCTCTCCTTTCCTACCTCTGTCTCTACAATAAATATACAAATAAATTGTGTGTTTTTTTAATATTCTTTAAAAAAAAGAAAATTATAAATTTCAAGGGTTGGGGGGAGGCATTTGTTGGCATACCTGGTTAAGCGCACACATCACCATGTACAAGGACCCAGTTGAAACCCTGGCTCCCCACCTGCAGGGGGTACACTTCACAAGTGGTGAAGTAGGTCTGCAGGTGTCTTTCTCCTTCTCTATCTCCCCAACCCTCTAAATTTATCTCTGTCCTGCCACATACAAAATAGAAAGACAAAAAGGGAAATAATGGCCTCTGGGAGTGACAGATTGCCCCAACAATAGGTGTGGTGACAGAAAGAAAGAAAGAAGAAATAAACAAAGAAATAAAGAAAGAAATAAAGAGAGAATGAAAGAAATAAAGAGAAAGAAAGACTTCAGGGGTATAGTTCCCCATCTATACAAGGTCTTTATAAGTCACCAAACCCTCCATCAAATTTTTATTTTTTCTATTTTTTTTTAATTTCAACCTTTTTTTTTTTTTTTGCCTCCAGGGTTATTGCTGGGGCTTGGTGCCTGCACCAGGAATCCACTGGCTCCTGGAGGCCATTTTTTTCCCTTTTTGTTACCCTGGTTGTTTTTACCATTGTTGTGTCTATCATTATTATCATTGTTATTGATGTTGTTAGATAGGACAGAGAGCAATTGTTGGAGAGAGGAGGGGAAGACAGAGAAGGGGAGTGAAAGATAGACACCTGCAGACCTGCTTCACCACTTGTGAAGCGACTCCCCTGCAGGTGGGGATCCAGGGGCTGAACCAGGATCCTTAAGTCTGTCCTTGCGCTTTGAGCCATGTGCCATGCGCTTAACCCAGTACACTACTGCCCAACTCCCTCAAATTTTTATGTCCTATTTTCTATAGCTACCATAGGTCTCACAAAGGCAAAAAACAAACAAGCAAGCAAAAAAAAAAAAAAAAAAAAACACTGAAAGAAACATAGAGCAAGATGGATCTTACTGAAATATTCCACTTGTATATATTTTTCTGTGTGTTATAGTTTCAGGTCTAATATCCATACCTTTAATACATTTTTAGTTAACTTTGGCCTATGGTTAAGTGATAGCCTGATTCATTTTTCTACATTTGGCCAACCAATTTTCCTGACACCATTTGTTGAAGAGGCTCTGGATTCACCATTGAATGTTTTTTGGCTCTTTTGTTGCATATTAAATCTATATATGTGTGTAGATTTCTTTCTGGGTTCTGTTTTATTCCATTGGTCTTTGGGCCTCTCTTTGTTCCAACCAACACTGTTTTAATTACCACTTGTAATATAGATGAGAGTCTGCAGAGTGTGATGCTTCCATTTTTATATTCTTCGAATTGCTTTGACTTTTTGTGGCCTTCTGTGGTTCCAGACAATTTTTAGATTTTTTTTTTCGTTTCCTTAAAGAATGATTATTAGGACATTGATAGGGATTTTACTGAATCTGTAAATTAATTTATATAGAATCCTATTGGGATTTTGATATGGATTGCATTGAATTTGTGAATTTAGACATAAACTCCATTTTAACGATGGGGTTACTTCTTTCATTTCCCTTTCTCTGCCTCATTAGTGTGTTCACAAGTGCCACAGATTTATGCATACGGTATCTATATCCTGCCACTTTGCTGAGTTATAAGATTTCAGGGATATAGTTTCTCATCACACCAACCACTGAAATTCTGTCTCCTCACCCCTGATAACCACCAGTGTTACTCAATTTATTAATACTTGCTAGTAGACTTTTGGCCTGCTCAGGAGATCATTCATCTCGGTCAGTCCTGGGAAATGGTATGTAACATTTTGTCTAGCTTGTTCAATGTGTTTGCATATAGATATTGATAATTTTCAGGTTTTCTCATTTTTAAGGTGAATACTAGTCAACTGCATGTAGCATGTTTTCTTTAGCCATTCATCTGCTAAAGACCAATTAGTTTGCTTGTGAGTCTTAGTTATTTTGAGTAGAATGTAAAATCATGCAGTCACTATGAAAATTCCACAAAAATCTATTGCTAGAGTGATTCATACTATGTCTTCTGTTACTTTCTGCCTGTTAAGTGAAGGTGAGAGAGAGTGAGAGAGGAGAATGAGAGAGATTGAAATAAATAAATAAATAAATAAGAGACAGACACATACAAAGGATGAATAATAACTGTACTAAACACACCCTGTTTCTAAGTTCAAGTTACAGCTGAACTTCTTTTTTGCTACAGGAATGTATAAATTGTCATATTAGTTGTATTTCAGATTACCAACCCCAAATGAGAGTATAACAATTGCACTTCTATGTACTCTTTGGGTGATCACATGAGATAAATCTAGTACATTAGCTCTGCAGTACAACTTAGTGTTTACAAAGCCTTTTCTCATATGCTATTATTACTCCACACCTGCTTGTATATATTTTGTAATAGTACAGAACAGCTAAAATATCTATCTAAGGTTTCCTTTTGCCTGCATGAGAAGTTAAAATATGACCACTGAGACTGCATGCTGAGACAATCAAAATGAATATTTACTTAGGCTAGTAATGATCAATGTCTTCTGAGTAATATGGAAATTGAGTTCAACATTCAGAATAAAGCTGAGGCTCTGAGACTAAGCAAAACAGTATTACCTAATATGCTCCCCCACATAATTGCTTGTCTTCTGCTGCAATTTTCACAATGCAGGGATCATTTATGTGCACTTATACATTTTACTGTTGACTGCATGACTGTACAACACATCCGAAGAAAGGGAAGTCAAAGTAATACGAATTCATCAAACATCCAGAATTGCTCCTTAAAAAAAATTTTTTTTAAAGCCTCTAAGGAGAGTCAATACTAAACCCATTTATGAGCTGTCAGAAACTGTCAGAGACAAAGCCTGCATACTGGAATTGGGGCTGAGTTCAGCTCTTTCCTCAACTATTCAGGAATATTAAGCAATTGACTTCATAAAACCTCAAGGAGGATAAAGGACAAGAAGAAGAGTATTATCACTCAAGTATCTCACAGAGGATTAAAAGAACTCATGCAAAAGGCTACTGTCCCTCACTGCAGATGTGAGATTCTCATATGTAGACAAAAGATAGTCTTATAGATCTCCTTCAAACCTCCCTTTGGGGAATATGATCCTTAGTGACACTCTCCTTCCCAACCAAGTTCTCATGAACATGAAGATGGACTATAATCAGCTGTCTAATAATCCTGGAATAAAAAGCTGTTTTCTACTTTTTTTTCTACTTATTAAGATGATAACCTTTGAGGACTTAATGGTATACTGTTAAAAATTACTTGGTAAAGATTTCTACTGTTAATTATTAAATTATATGAATTAAAATGTTCCAAATTCAGCCCCGAGTCAATTCAGGATAGAAATTTTTTAAACATAGAAAAGGCAATGGAAGTTTAACTTTTGATGATTTTTTTCACATGACAGAATTCTTTCACTGGTCAGACCCGAATGAATAAGTTACTCATACTGCCAAAATACCTTGCATTTTATAGAGTGTTTCTAACACCTCTGGGTAGGTGAAACACAAAAGGACAAAAACTATCAGAAATTCTGTTTTTCTTTTCATTTAGTGTGTTTTTATTTATCCTATGTTTGGTGCCTTATAAACAAATTAATACACAATGTACAGTATTATACTTCTTACATAGAATTTAAAAAATTTGTAAATTTAAAGAAAACTTTTTGGAAGTTAAGTGACCTTTAGCAAGAATAATATTTTAAGTGATATTTTTCCCTTAAATATTAAAGTTAACAGATAAAAATGCATGAAACATTAATTTGTTTTATTATTGAGGTTTTACCACTCTAATATTAGTGCTTTTTCTGATAGAGATAGAGGAAGAGAAGGAAAGATACCACAGCACCAAGTTTCCCCCAGTATAGAGGGGGCAGACTAGGACCCGGGTTATTCACATGGCAAAGCAGACATCCGCCCAAAGTGAGCTCTCTTGCCATTTGAAACACATATGACACCTACTAGTGAAGAACTGTAATCCCTCATAGAGAAGACAGTTGAGGTGAACTTTAAGGTGCTCCCAGTTTAATGCCTAGATTGAGTTTCCAGGTTGTCACTCAAAAAAGCAAAAGATTCTGAGTATCTGTTGTAAAACTAGGAAAACCCTTCTTATTCAGTGGATGTTGGTAGAGAGGTCTTGATTCTATAGTGGGGATTCTGATTAGTATCTCAGCAAATATAACAAGATAACACGTATGTATACACTAACCCAGGTGTATATGTCTTCCATATGTAATACACACACACACACACACACACACACACACACACACACACAAACATGCTTCTCCGTAGGATAGGGTTTCAGTCTGAATTCAGGCTATTGGTGGCAGTTGTGTTTGAGGAAGCAGGGCTCAGTTTATCATTGGGCCTTTGGCTGTTGCCTGTTGCCTTTTAGCTGCCAGCTACCACAAATGACCTTCTGAATGTCTGCCTTAGTTTAGGGAGGCAGACTAGAGTGGATTGGCAAATCCCCTGCTATTTTGGTGTGACCTCACTATCAGTTCAACAGTCTCTCAACCCCAGGCCATGGGTCAAAACTCAGAGGTTACCCATCTCTTACAGTCAGTATCCTGCACAGTCAGCCTTGACTGCTATTCTCAGAAACAAAATGGTGCTATTTGTTGCTGGAGCTCCTAATCTCTGGGTGCCTAGTTTCAATTCTGTGCCCCCTCTCACCCCATCCATGCACACCAGTACCCACCCGAGACCTTGATGTCTGCAGATGTCCCAGCTGCAGTTTAGTTAGGTTTGTGGATTTGATGGTTGTCAATATTTGCTGTTTTTGGGGAACAGTCTTTGCTGTTCACTCTTAGTCTATAGCCACATCTCCTGGAAGTCTTTCTATATGTAAACACTGGAATCGATAGTATACTAAAATGAGTTCACAGATTCACTCTTAACTCATTACCACACAGATCCTTGAGCCTTCTCCCTCTTCTTGTCAGTAACCTCCCTCTTCAACAATGAACTAAACGTAACTGTCACAATTTGCACCTAATATGTTTTAGTCAATTCCACTAGACACATAACAGTTTCAGAACCATTAACTCTGTCTCCCTAAGGACTAAATAAGTTATCAATTTTAATATAATGCTTCTGTATAGTTGCTTTTATCAAGAATCTTACCAGACCTCATTCATTTCCAAAGTCAGTTAGGTCAGTCCCTTTTCCACACCCTCTTCAGTGAGATTGTTTCATATACTGTAACACAGATTCAGTTGTGATATTTCTGCATTTCATCCTTTTATTGTTTGATGCCCATACTGTTGCTTTAATATTTCTTCATTAAGGTTCACACTATTTGGTCATCACAGGGGCTTTGCTGCTCTAAAAAAAAAGTTTTTCAATTTTTTTTAGAGACAGATACTAAAATAGAGGGAGAGGCAACATAGCATCAGTGCTTCCCCCAGTGCAGTTGTACCTCTAATTTGTGGGACTTGAAGCTAGGTCTCATGCATAGGAAAGGAGATGTGCTCCCAGGTAAACTATCTTACCGTAAGATGATACCACACCTTTACCGTATCACTGGAAAATTGTTTCATTATACAAAACATACAAGCAAACACCTCTGGCTTCATCACTGAATCCATGCTTCCCCAGTTTGACTCCCTGCCAACTGTTTACTGCCTTGATAGCATTGCCATTTCTGGAATAATATAAAATTGGAATTACATAGCATCTAGATTTTTCACACTTGCTTCTTTTATCTAAGGTTCTCCGTGTCTTTTTTGCTTAATAATATATTAGTTTTAGAATCTCTGAATAACTTCTAATGTGTGCCTTTCTTCTTTTCATTCTTCATTCATCTCTTCCTGGTTTTTCCCCCAAAATTTATCAAGTATTCATTCACTTCCTTAAACAGAGACAGTCTTATTCAGTTTATTTATTTTCTTTTTATGTGAATTTAGATAGTGTGTGTCTTTTATGGAATTAGCTTATTACATTATGGTATTATATTTTGTTAGTTATTTAATTATGATTTATAGGATTATAAAAGAAACTGTGTATAGTTTTATATCACTACTATCATCAAAGTTCTGTGCCATTTCCTCCAAGGATAAGCACCATAATTCTCCCAAGGTTTGGACTCAGATGCACTAACTACCATTGCACCACACTGCCCTTATTGTCCCAAGGTCTTAGAGATAGGTTGGCTACTTTTTTAAAAAACAGCATTATTTATTTATTATCTTGAAAACAAAAGTATACCTTCTTCATTTTGAGTATGGCACTTTATCAAGGTCACAAGTATAGTAATGTGATATGTCCTCTATGAACTCAGCTAAATATATGTAATGATGGTTGTTATAATTAATCATAAAAATAATTCAGTTAAATCACAGAATATCTAATTAGATCAGAGAGTCAAATGTATCCTCCTTTCAATTTATTTTTATTTTTTTAAAAATATTTATTTATTTTCTCTTTTGTTGCCCTTGTTGTAGTTATTATTGTTGTTGTTATTGATGTCGTTATTGTTGGATAGGACAGATAGAAATGGAGAGAGGAGGGGAAGACAGAGAGGGGAAGAGAAAGATAGACACATGTTGACCTGCTCTAACTGGGATCCTTGTCAGTCCTTCTGCTTTGCTCCACCTGTGCTTAACCCACTGTACTACTGCCCGACTCCCCCTCCTCCCAATTTCTAATCTCCTTGCTTTGAGCATGTTTTTGGTAATTCAGGGTATTCTGAGTGCTATATTTATAGTTTTGATATAAATATTGAAAAGAATATCCCTACCTTCATTTTATACATCTGTTTTTCTTTTCTATCAATGCAGTAAAAAAAAAAAATAAAGCAAATCATTAAAACTGAAATTTTAAGCTTTCAGATGAAATTAAATTCATTCAAATATCTATTTAAGAAGAAAAAATTTTCTTTAAAATTTCTCAAAGACTGAAGGTCCTACAATGACTTCATTTAGAAATATACTCCTTCGGAGAGTTGGGCAGTAGCACAGTGAGTTAAGTGCATGTGGCACAAAGTGCAAGGACTGGCATAAGGATCCCGGTTCCAGCCCCAGCTCCCCATCTGCAGGGGAGTTGCTTCACAGGCGGTGAAGCAGGTCTGCAGGTGTCTATCTTTCTCTCCCCCATCTGTCTTCCCCTCCTCTCTCCATTTCTCTCTGTCCTACCCAACAGCGATGACATCAATAACAACAAGGGCAACAAAAGGGAATAAATAAATTTAAAAAAAAGAAATATACTCATTTGCGGGCCCCCATAGGACCTTGCCCTCAACGTGCATCAACAAGTAGAGAATGTTATGTCCTTCCAGGGAGGCATACTCTATCTTCTAGCAGAGGAAGATGGGTCTTGAAATTGGGGCAGCTTAGAATGTTCCTACTCATGACTACAGAATGTGAGCTCAGATGTACAGGGATGCAGAGGTTACAAAGACTTCTAAGCTGAATATGGGCCCCAGATCAAATCAAATCGATAGGGTTTACAGCCAACAATATTTATACACCTTCCCAGTATTTGGGAGCTACTCTATTCCCTGATCCAGCTTTCTGGTCCTTTTTCTAGCCATGACATCATCTCCCCAGACAATAACTTGAATCCACCTGCATATCAGATGTCAGGCTCAGGGAAAAAAAAAAAAAAAAAAAACTACTATAGTCATGGGCTCTTTGGAATCTAACTAATAGGACTACTAACTATCTACAAAGCAGAGACCCCCCCCCATCTCTTCATATGAAATTTTCTAGCCTTTAGTTTCATGATTAGACAACAATTTGTTTGGTTTTCATATGTTAACTCCCTTTTTTAAGCCACAAGTTTCCATATGCTAACATGATGCCAACCAGACTTCCCTAGGCAGATGACCCCACCAATGTGTCCGGAGCCAAGCTTCCCCCAAACCCCCCACCCACTAAGGAAAGAGAGAGACAGGCAGGGAGTATGGGTTGACCTGCCAACACTCGTATTCAAGTGGGGAAACAATTACAGAAGCCAGACCTTGCACCTTCTGCACCCCATAATGGCCCCGGGTCCATACTCCCAGAGGGATAAAGAGTAGGAAAAGTATGAGGGAAGGAGATGGGATACAGAGTTCTGGTGGTGGGAACTGTGTGGAGTTGTACCCCTCTTAACCTATAGTTTTTGTCAGTGTTTCCTTTTTATAAATAAAAATTTTAAAAAAAGAAAGATATTCCATACTGATACTACACTGGGAAGAGAGAATATTCATAAAACATTATTTGGAATACATTCTAAAGAGTTAAAAATATTAAATTTGGATTTGTTAAGTTGCATTTTCTTTTTCAGTCAAGTTATTGGAATATTTGACTGGCAATAGTAGCACTAGAAAGGGATTTATTAGATAAGAACTACATTCTAACTAATTATAGATGATTTTTTAAAATACAATAAACTACTTAAGAAAGTACCCTGAGGAGTCAGGCAGTAGTGCAGCGGGTTAAGCGCACATGGCGCAAAGCGCAAGGACTTGCATAAAGATCCAGGTTCTAGCCCCCACTCCCCACCTGCAGGGGAGTCACTTCAAAGTGGTAAAGCAGGTCTAAAGGTGTCTATCTTTCTCTCCCCCTCTGTCTTACCCTCCTCTCTCCATTTCTCTCTGTTCTATCCAACAACAACGATATCAGTAACAACAACAATAATGACTACAACAACAATAATGACAAGGGCAAAAAAAGGAAAAAAATGTATATATATATTTCCCCAAACATTTTTATAATCTGCATCCAAAAGAAAAAGACTAAACATCTCAGTCAATTTCATTCTAGATTTCATAAAAGAATAATTATCATATCATATTGGAAAAAAAAGAGAAGTTTTTTTTTCTGGTAGACAAAACTGTATTTTTGAATCTGAGCTTTCCCATTTAAATTTATATAGAAACATTCATATTCTCTGAAACTCAGATAAGTGTAAAAAACTGAAATATAGTCGTTTCTATCTCCAAATCCAATTGTAAGAAGGGAGTGTGATAATGTATGTCTAAAACCTCCTATAGTGTTTTGCACAGAATGAACACTTCATATGTTAACTGAGTCAGTTGATCATTATTCAATAAACATTTACCAAGTTCACAGTGATCAGGCATTGTTCTAGGTACTGAGGATACAGTAATAAAGGATCCAGTTCATATTCTGCTCTGGAAGAGAGCATTCTAGAGGGGAGACCTAAAATAATCTAAAGTAAATAACGTATCTAACTGTATAAGGCTGAAGGGAATAGCATAATGTGTATGTAAAAAGACTTTCATGCCTGAGGCACCAAAATTTCATTCCCCATCACCACCATAAGCCAGAGCTTAGTTTCACTTTGGTTAAAAAAAATTAAAGTATAGTATATTAGATAGTGATAAGTAATGAGAGAATAAATTCTAAAGCAGGAGAACCAGAATGTTGAATTTGAAGGTAAAGCCAGGAAGTTATCGCAAAGACAGATTTGAGTTTCTGATCATCAACACTTAAAAAAAAGTATACCTTACATATTTCCCTATGTAATGTTGGAAAACATTATCTAATGTTTACCTGAAACTAAAAGTTAACCTGTGCCTTGTTTTCATCTCTTAAATTCAAAAATCCTATGCAGCATATATATTTCAAATTAAATTGCAAGGACAGTTCTTTGACTTATGAGTGAATTACTAGAAGACATGAGGGAGCCAGGTAAACCTATCAGGGAAAGCACACTCAGAAAAGAAGTAGAATCATGTGCCATAGCACTGATCTGAGCACTCACTGGGTTGAAACATGATGGTAAACATGGCTTGTACTGGAGCATAACTTCAAGAGGAGAAGAGGTCACCGATAGCAGGGCATCTGAAGTTTCATAGGTCAGAGAATGGATTTTGTCTTTTATTCTGAGATGAAAATCCTTGGAAAGACTTTGGGCAGAGAGTTTGCATAGTATTTCTTATGATTTAGTGGGATTATTCTGACTGCTCTGTTCAGAGTGTTCTACTGGGAGGCAAAAGAAATGGGAAAATTAAGCGTGAGGCTCTAACAGTAAAACCTGAGAGAATCCCAAAGTAAAGGACTTTGGGCTGGGGGAGTTTTTTCAGGTCCTAGTGCATGATGGAAGAGAAAGACTTAGGTTAGGGGGTGAGTGTTATGCAGAAAACAGAAATTCTACACATGTGTCAACAAATGTATTCATTTATTTTTAACAAATATTTATTTATTCCCTTTTGTTGCCCTTGTTTTATTGTTGTTGTTATTGATGTCATCATTATTGGATAGAGAGAAATGGAGAGAGGAGGGGAAGACAGAGGGGGGGAGAGAAAGACAGATACCTGCAGACCTGCTTCATCGCCTGTGAGGTGACTCCCCTGCAGATGGGGAGCTGGGGACTGAACTGGGATCCTTACACAGGTCCTTGTGCTTTGAGCCATGAGCGCTTAACCGGCTGCACTGCCGCCCTAATCCCCCAACAAATGTATTTAATGTAAACTGTTAATCCCCTAATGAAAATATTTTTTCTATAAAACAGGTAGGAGATGGTGATGAAATGCACCAAAACTGAATGAGTAAGAAATACAAATATAAATAAACCAATACCAAGTAGATTAAATTAGCAGTAAAATTATTTCCAGAAAATGAAAATCCTGGAACTAGGTGGGTCATAGTTGTATTTAACCAAACACTGAAAGAAACCTTAATACCAGTCCTTTAATTTATTAATTTATTTGCTTAAAATGTTATTGATGGAGCTCTATGCCTGCATGACAAATCCACTGCTCCTGGAAGCATTTATTTCCTTCTTTCTTTCCTTCCTTCCTCCCTCCCTCCCTCCCTTCTCTCCCTCTCTCTCTCTCTCTCTCTCACTCTCTCTTCCTTTTGCTTCCAGGGTTGTTATTGGGGCTCCAGTGCCTGCACTACGAATCCACTGCTCCTGGAGGCTATTTTTTCCCTTTCTGTTGCCCTTGTTTATTATGTTATTGTTATTTCTGCTATTGTTGGTTAGGACTGAGAGAAATCGAATGAGGATGACAAGACAGAGAGGGGGAGAGAAAAAGACAAACACCTGCAAACCTGCTTCCCTGCTTGTGAAGCGACTCCCTGCAGGTGGGAAGCAGGAGGCTCAAACCTTATGCTGTCCAGTCCTGGTCCTTGTCCTTCAGGCCATGTGTGGTTAACCCAGTGAGCTACTGCCCGGCTCCTCTATTTCTTTTTTAAGAGACTGAGTGAAAAAGAGAGAGAATATAATACCCGTTCCAATACATTGCCCCACTGTTTTGTGAGGTTTTCCCTCTGTAGGTGGGGCTGGGGGTCTAAACCTGGGTCCTCAAACATGGCAATTTATACATCCTACTGTGTGTGCCACCACCACATGACCCAGAATACTAATCCTTGAACTTTTCAAAGAAAAAATATTAATCATAAATAACATTCCCAAATTCATGTTTTGAAGTTATCAATAATTATGCCTAATAATAAATGAGGATACTAAGAGAAAACTAGATGGACCACGATCGGTTAGTAGTTCTAGAATTGCAGATTTTTTTATATTGGGAAGTGGCTCAGAGGTAGAGTACAGGCTTTGCATGCCTGGGGCCCTGGCACTGAATCAAAATAAAACTTCAAAAATGACAGATCAGTGCTCTGGCCTCTATCATGAAACAATTAAATAAATGTAATATAGCACATTAGCAAAATGAATGAAAATATACTACTCTCATTGCAGAAAGTTGATTTCACAAAGTTCAACATCCATTCAATAATTAAAACTCTCAGTAAAAGAGGTATTGAATACCTTTATTTGAAAACAAAACAATCATGCATGAAAAGCCCACAAAATTAATTTTGGGGTCAGTAGGAAAAACTTAAAGCTTTCTTTCTATTTGGTACTAGTCAGAGTTGCTAAACAGATATTTTTCCTAAGAAAGCATACAATGCAGGGTCGGGCGATAACACAGTGGGTTAAGCACACATGGCATGAAGTGTAAGGACCAGTTTAAGGACCCTGGTTTGAGGTCCTGGCTCCCCACCTACGGGGGGGGGGGGAGGGAGCTTCACAGGTGGTGAAGCAGGTCAGCAGGTGTCTATCTTTCTCTCCCCCTCTCTGCCTTCCCCCCTCCTCTCTCCATTTCTCTCTGGCCTATCCAACAAGAACGACATCAATAACAACAACAATGATAAAAAAAACTGGCAACAAAAGGGAAAAGAAAAGGAAAGGAAACATAAAATGGCTAACACACACACAAATGTGCTCAACATCACTAATCATGAGGGAAATTCAACTCAAAACAACAAAAAGATATCATCCTATATGTGTTAGAATGACTTGGCATGGGAATTGAAGACAAGAACAAATAAATGGGATTGCATGAAATTGAAAAGCTTCTACACATCAAAAGCAAACTGTACAAGAATAACCAGGAAACCCAGTAAATCAAAGAAGATATTTACACATCATACATGAGACAAGCAACTGATATCAACCATCTATACAGAATTGGTACATATCTACAAAAGAATCAAAATAACCTAATAAAAAAGTGAGACAAAGAAATGGTTTTCTAAAGAGCCCACAGACACATGAAGAAATGCTCCACTTCACTTATTATTAAGAAATGCAAATTAAAACTACACTGAGATATCATCTCACACATAAAAAAATAGCTTACATCAAAATCCAGAAAATGACTGGGGTTGGAGAGGTTGTGAAGAAAAAGGAACTCTGCTGCATTGATGGTGGGAATGCAAACTAGGGCAGCCTCTTTGGAAGACTCTATGCAGAGTCCTTAAACAAATACAAATTGAATTACGTTATGATCTAGTAATACCACTTTTAGGCATTTATCCAGCGTACATTCCGACACTAATTAAATGAGGAGAAATATGCACCGCTATGTTCAAAGTTGCATTATCCACAATAGTCAAAGAGTAAAAGTGGCCTAAATGCCAATTAACAAATGACTGGCTTAAAAAATTATGTTATATATATTCCATAGAATACTATCCTGCAACCAAAAATGATATTGTGCTCTTTGGGACAAAATGGGTTGAATTGGAGATTTAATTAGCAAAATAAGGAGATGAAAGAGAACTACCAGATGGTTTCACTCCTGGAATCTAAAGATCTAATTTCCATGAATTTGCCAAAACAAAACAAGAAGCAAACTGTTTGTAAAACTTGTGAGAACTAGGCAGTTATCTTTGGGAGGGTAGAAACTAAAACTTTGGTGGTGGATGTGGTGTCTATACACTGTAAATGTACAATCTTGTGACATACAATTACTAATAAAAATTAAAACAAAGAAACAAATAAAAAAACAGATGTACCACCACCAGGAACCTTGTACAGAAGGTTTTAACCTTTTTTGTTTGTTTTGCTGATAATGATGGAGATAAACACTGAGAGAGTGAAAAAGATTACAACACCAAAGAGTCTTTCAATGTGGTGGAGACTGAGCCATCCAAGTGAGCTATTTCTTTATTTAAATTTTATTAATTTAAATATTTTTATTTATTTACTATTGGATAGAGACAGAGAGAAATTGAGAGGGGAGGGGAAGGAGACACTTGCAGCCCTGCTTCAGCAGTCCTGAAGCTTTCCCTCTGCAGATGGGTACCAGGAGCTTGAACCTGGGTCCTTGAGCACTCCAATCAGTGCACTTAACTCGGTGTGACACCACCTAGCCCCCCAAGTGAATTATTTCCATGACCCCCTTTATTTAGCTAAAGGCAGGGAAATTGAAAGAGAATTTTAAAAATCTTCTTAGAGCTTGTTTTATATTTACACCAGAGTTACTAAGACAGGTCAAAGATCTCATATTTTTCTTTTCTCATATCGACATATAGCTTCCCTTTCCTTCTTTCTTTTGATGAGTACTTTTTTATATTTTTTTCCCTCCAGAGTTACTGTTGGGGCTTAGTGCCTGCACTGTGAATCCACTGCTTCTAGAACCCATTTTTCCCATTTTGTTGCCCTTGTTGTTGTTATTGTTGTTATTGGATAGGACAGCGAGAAATCGAGAGAGGAAGGCAAGACAGAGAGGGGGAGAGAAAGACACCTGCAGACCTGCTTCACCTTTTGTGAGGTGATATTCCTGGGGAGGGGTGGATTGGGATTGGAACTGGGATCCTTGCATTTTGTGCCCTATGCACTTAACCTGCTGTGCTACCACCCCCAACCCCCTTATGAGTACTTTTTAATTTTATCAAGTGAAAATGTTTTGAATCATTCCTATCAAAGGTGTAATTTAAGTAAGGTCATTAACTGAGTACATATGAGTCCTGTCTGCCTCTTGTTCATTTTCACCTGCCATGTGAAGGACAGGGTCTTAGAAGAGATGAGAGAACACTGAGACATGTATTTCTGGAATCATTTCTCTTCAATCATACAATTTTGTAAAACTCTGTTATTAGGAGCAAAGTTTGGATGAATGCTTAAGTGCAACAAATATATATATCCTCTGTAGTAAAGATCCTGACTTCATAAAACATTTAAAGTATTGGGTGGGGGAAGATAGCATAATGGTTATGCAAAGAGGCTCTCTCATGGCTGACTCTCCAAAATCCCAAGTTCAATCCCCTGCACTATCATAAACCAGAGATGAGTAGTGCTCTGGTGTAAAAAAAAAAAGTTAAAATATTAAGGGCTTGAAAAAGAAAGTTGTGTGTTTACACACAAAAAATATATACTTCAGAAATAATGAATAAATTTATTATTATAAGATATAATAATAAAATGGTAAATTAATACAAAATATTTAATCCTAATTTCTTAAATTCTTTTATTAACCATGTAGAATTGCCAAAATTTACAAATCATCTAAACTTATTAGCAACCTCTATTCTATAATTAAAATGCTTTTGATTACGTAATTTTATCTTCTTTTTGAAGAAAAAACATGAAATATTACTGATATTGAGATATTTAATCCTAGAATTGCTATATCCACATTTAATATTTAGAACATGATCAAATATTGTGGCATATTTTGATTTTATTTTGGAATCTATTTTGCATCTTTGTCACATTAATTTGACTAGATTATATATTTTCTGACAATCTATATAGTATAGTAGATACAATAGTTTATTGCTGAATTAAAAAGAAATAAATGTTGAAATTAAAATAAGGAAGACATATATACTCATATAGAAACATTTTTTAAATCAATGGTAATTTTCTTCTTAGTTCAAACTGTTAAGGAAATTGAATAAATATCATCTTATTGGGATTAATTGTTTCTATATTATTAGCAAAGATGTTTGGAATCAAATAGATCTACTTTCATATTAAGCACTATTTTTACCTTTACTGAGATTGAATTTTTTCCACTGTCAAATGTCAGAAAAACATTCCATCACCAAGTAATTTTAACAGGAGAACATTTTAATGGTTATATGTATAGAGGTGTTATAGTACTAAAAATAACAAGTATTTGGATTATTCTAAGATGTTATTAGGCCTGAGTGATAATGGGTAGCATATAGGACTTCTTTGTGAAAGACCCATGTCAGATCCTTAGCACCACACAGAGTCAGAGCTGAGTGGTTTTCTGGTTAAAAACTTAGGGAGAGGTTAGTATCCATTTTGAGTTAGAGTGGAAGATGAGAACTTTCAGTGGGACTGAGAGAAGACAGTTCATCCTTGCAGTAGAAATTGTAAATAAAGGTCAACTAAATGTCACCTGAATAGAACACTTGCTTTGCCATGCTCACAAATATGTCTGACTCCAGTCCCCACTAAGCTGTAGGAAACTTTGGTGTTGTGGTTTCTTTCCCTTTGTTTTTCTTTTGCTATCTGCAATGTCAGCTTGGAGTGGTGAACAACAGAAATGCTCAGATGACAACAGAAAAAAATAATAATAAGCAAACAAATGTAAACAACACAAATTATCAAGTTTGTCCTTAAAATACTTTAAAAAATATAATTTATCAGTAATCTGAGAATTCATATAGATGTAAATTCACACAGAAATATATTATTTAAATATACAAGGCCACAAAATAATCTAAACAAAAACTAAAACCATGGTATTTAAAATAACTAATGCTCTGATCTTTCTTGCTTGTCCTATTTTATCGTGTTTGGTAGAATTCAAGACGACAGTCACTCTGTATGGCTGAAAACAGTGACTTTGAAAAGTGAATTTGATAGCCAGCATTCAATATGTAGAAAGTCAATGAACAGCAAAATACAATTAAAACAAAATTTGACAACCAAGTTTTAATAGTAAATTTTGTATATGTAAAAAATGACTTTTTCCTCTAATGCGGGTCCTCAGAGGAGCAAAAGGGAGAGATATGGAAGATAGAAAAGATTTTTTTTAAATGGAAGGGAGGATATAATTACTATGACCTTCAGAAATAATGTTCTCTAATAAAAGGTTAAGATGCTAGCTAGGACTTCCCCATTCTGGATAAAATATACTATCACATCTCATCATTGTCCTCTTGTCTTATTTTCAACATCTGAATTTACAGATTGAATGAGTGCATACAAATTACCTGTTCCATGTTTCTTTGTTTCCATTCTTTGGCAGAGCCTAATCTTTGGCTCACATTTTACTCAGCAGAGATAAATATTTGCTTATAACCTCCTGGGTTATTTGACTTGCATTCAGCACAATATTTGCACTAATGTATGAATTTATACAAACTTTCATTTTTAAACTTTTTTTCCTCATTCTATAGTTTAATAATTTAATGGCTAAGGAGTCAGTAATATTAAAATATTGTCAGAAACTACTACAAAAGAATATTATAAAAATTTAAGGCTGATTGTTTTAGTGGCAGTTCAATGATATGTAGTGCCACTTTGAAATGAATTTAAAATGCCATGTACATTACATTAATTAGATTGCACCTTACCATATTCTGAGTACTTGAATTATAGGGGAAATGTTTTTGAATTGTTATCACATTACAAGAGGTACCTCTGAGTCAATCAATGTAAATTTGCTTTTTTATATGTTTACTTTTCCCCAAATGCACACTACAGTGAACCATATTTATGCTAATCGCTGCATTTAGATAAGCTTGTATTTACTTTTTATGTAATGCTAGTCACTGAACAGTGAATACTTGTTTTATTCACAGATATACTGGTGTGATGTTAAAATGAAATCAGTTACTTGAAGAAACACAATAGGTTGCAAACTTTAAGTGTATTTGCTCAAAATGGTTGTGATAAATAAAAGTAATTTAAGATGTTTTATAGTTAATTAAAATAACTATCCTTTAACGGAGATGCACTTATAAAGGAGAATATATTTATTTCATGTAAATGATACTGCAATAAGCAAGTGGAGAGTAATTTGAATGAAAAAAATCCTCTTAAATGATCTAAGGAATATATAACTCATACTCTTATACCAGTCATATTCACAGAAAATGGTGTAGCTTTCTTAAAACCTATTAAATCTTCATTGAAAGAAAGAGATGGTACGGAGAAAACATCATGTTTCTACA
Source organism: Erinaceus europaeus (assembly GCF_950295315.1). Lineage (NCBI taxonomy): Eukaryota > Metazoa > Chordata > Mammalia > Eulipotyphla > Erinaceidae > Erinaceus > Erinaceus europaeus. The sequence continues at coordinate 147,759,270 of NC_080163.1, forward strand.
TGGTTAGTGGGTATAACTAAGTATAAAATAGCTAAAAATGATCTGGCACAAATTTGTTATGAACTTGATGGAAAAAAGGCTATAGTTAAAGATACTAGTTCTCATGGCAAATCCATTTTTTTTGTAAGAAAAATCTTTGCGTTCCTTTTATAAATGTTTATCTGGTGACATTTTGTTACTTTAAGCTAACTTTGTCAGCAAATATACTACTAGTTTCTCTTGCCTTTGAACATGGTAAGAACTTAGAATTTTCATAGTGTTAAATTTCTTAATAGTCATAAACTATCTCAGAATGAAACCCTGCCTCCCCAGAATCCTGCTCCTGGTGGCCATTTCCCCCCACTTTTCTATGTTATTTGATACGATGGGGAGAGAAAGATAGACTTGCTTCACTGCTCCTGAATTGCCTCCCCTCCCCTCTGCAGATGGCAAGTGGGGGCTTGAATCTGGGTCCCTATATATATTCTTTTAACAGTCAATTTATACCTCAGCATCAATTTTTAAAATATTTTTAATAGTTATTTCCTTTTTGTTGCCATTGTTTTTATTGTTGTTGTAGTTATCATTGTTGATATTGTCGATGTTGGATAGGATAGAGAGAAATGGAGGAAGGGAAGACAGAGAGAGGGAGAGAAAGATAAGACACCTGCAGACTTACTTCACCACTTGTGAAGCGACTCCCCTGCAAGTCGGAAGCCAGGGGCTCAAACCAAGTTCTTCAAGCAGGTCCTTGTGCTTTGGCATGCGCGCTTAACCTGCTGTGATACAGCCTGACTCCCCAGCATCAATTTTTGTACTTCACATTTTTAGTCTCCAATTTCTGAGTAATTGTACTTTTTTTTAGTTGATGTAACACAATAGAAATGAATTCCATTCTTTCCTTTGACTATAACAGAAACCAAAAATACCCTATTTCATTGGTGCCAAAAACATGCTCATTCATTTTCAGAATGCTAGTTCCTGAATTACCTTATTGTTCACCTTAAAATACTGGATTATTTAAAATAATGTGTGAAAATGTATTGACAATTCTGCATCCAGACCAAATATATATATACACATATGCATATACATACACATATATATCTATATATATCACATAGGGGAAAATAAACCTTGTAGTCTCAAATATGAGAACAAGTTTATCCTTTTTTGTTTTTACCTAGAGTACTGCTCAGCTCTGGCTTATGGTGGTGAGAGGGAACTGAACCTGATACTTCAGAGTTTTAGATAAGAAAATCTTATGCAACTCCATTATTCTTCTAGCTCCTCTGCCCCCTTCACTCATTCCATAAGAACTCCTAATTATCTGTAAAAATAGCATAAAATACTATGTAACTGTTTATTAAAGAAGCAAATAAGATGTATGTAAAAGAATATATTAGAGTTTGATATTTCTTGTAGCTTAAAAAACTAAATAGAGGAGGGCCAGCAGGTGATGCATCTAGTGAAGGCTTAACTTTGAGTTCTGGAGCCCCACATGTGAGAAGAGTCAACAGTGGTGAAGTGGTATTTTTTCCTTCTCTCTGTGTCTTTAGAGAAAAGGAAACCTGAACCACTGGGACTGTTGGAGTTGTTAAGGCACTGAACCTCAACAATAACTCTGGTGGAAAAAAAGTAAACAGAATGTAGATATTTTACTTTATTTTAGTTATTATTTATTCTTTTTTTTCATTACCAAAGTTTCACTGGTCATAGGATTTGTTTTGTTTTTGCTTTTTTCAGAGACAGAAAGCAAAAGGTACAGATATTACAGAACCAAAACGTCTACCAGTGTGGTGGGGGATGAGCTATGAACCATGTAGCTAGCCCTAGAATATAGGCATTTTAAATAAACAGATTATTATTAGTTACTTAGTACACAGAGTAATAAATACATTGAGTCATTATTTTAATCATTTGCATTGATTTCAGAATTTGAAGGGAAATGAAAACATAATCTTTCAAAGAAAGTATTAGGTTAATATTAATCTAATAGCTAACTGAAAATTAAGCTTTAAATGGAATACTCTTCCCAACTAAATTTATCTTCAGTGAAATTATTTTCTCTTAAGTCAGAGCAATAAGTAACCTTATTACATTATAGTACAAATGACCAGAACAACATAACAAAGCCACCAAATAATCATAATGATTTAAAAGACAGAGTCATTCTAGTAATCAGTTGACACATTTATGCAGAATGAGTTATAATTAATACATGACATTAACTACTGTGGAAGATATAAGAAAATCTGAAATTTTATATACTACATTTGTTAACAAAGTATGTGGTCTTTAGAAAATTACAACATGTCTCTCAGTCTCACAGTCTTAATACTTAAAATGAGAATCAGTAATCCTTATGGATTACTCATTTTTTCACATAGGAAAAAATCTCTAAAATGTGGAGATTCATAGTGAGAATGAGATCAATATTTAATTTTAATTGTATTTCAAAGATGAATACAGAGCTATTCTATCTACACACACACAAACACAAATACACACTCACAGACACACACACATTAGGAAACCTAAAAGAACAGATATGTTACAGACTAAAAAAAGGATTAATTCCAAATGTTTCCATCATACTACCACAGAATTTTGAAAATGTACAAATGCAATGATCTATGTGGCATATGCTACAATGTAAAATTTAATGTGATTTGCTCTCAAATAGCTAAGTATTAGCAATCAAGAAAACAAATCATGTTACTCATTTGCATTTATATTTATTTGTTTTAATTTGCATTAAATACACCCATATAAAGGAAAATAGTATTTACAGCTAAATGAGGAAGGTAGGAAGGAAAATGACCAATGATCTTTAGACAGTGAGACTGACACTTTTCTACAGTTATCATTTTCTGTTTCTCTCTTACGACTATATTCAAATAAAATATAATTACATAAGTATTTTGAAGAATTACAGCTAGTATAGGTCACAGTTACATTATCAGAAAACATCAAGTATTTAAAGGTAGAAATTTAGCACAATTTTAAGACAGTATACCAAAAAGGAAAATGTTGATAGTTTTAAACATTTCTATTTTTCATTATACTTCCCTAGATGTCATCCCAAGATGAAATCACTGTTACTACATGTAAAGTGACATTACTTTTGATCTGGCTTATCTGGTCATCATTATTATTCATTTTCATTTTATGAGAGAGGGAAACATAGAGCTGAGTCCTGCTCATATGTAGTTTCAGGGATCAAACCTAGGACTTCATTTATGCAAGTCTTGTACTCTATCACTGAGTATATCCATGGTTCCTTCTGAAAAATTTTAAATTTTCTTTATGTTTTAGAATAACCAAGTAAGAGAAGATTTAACTCAGTTATAAAGGATATATATATATATATATATATATATATATATATATATATTATACACATGGTTGTATATAGTAATATATTTTTATATAAATACATTTTGTTTTTATAATAGAACAAGTATCAATAAACCAAACCAGACATCAAACAACCTGCCAGCATCCCTTTAGCATCTAGATTTAATTTGGCATTAATTTAGTATTTATTGATATCTTACCTTAGGTCTCAATGAATGAGGATTATCTTTTTCTACATTTTAACTGTATAGATGGGAATAACTTTTTAAATTTTTTTTTTATTTAAGAAAGGTTAATTAACAAAACCATAGGGTAGAAGGGGTACAACTCCACACAATTCCCACCACCCAATCTCCATATCCCACCCCCTCCCCGGATAGCTTTCCCATTCTCTATCCCTTTGGGAGCATGGACCCAGGGTCATTGTAGAAGGTAGGAGGTAGGAGGTAGGAGGTAGGAGGTAGGAGGTAGGAGGTAGGAGGTAGGAGGTAGGAGGTAGGAGGTAGGAGGTAGGAGGTAGGAGGTAGGAGGTAGGAGGTAGGAGGTAGGAGGTAGGAGGTAGGAGGTAGGAGGTAGGAGGTAGGAGGTAGGAGGTAGGAGGTAGGTAGGAGGTAGGAGGTAGGAGGCAGAAGGTAGAAGGCAGAAGGTCTGGCTTCTGTAATTGCTTCCCCTCTGAACATGGGTGTACACTCCTAGCAAAATGTAGACATATAAATCACTAGTTAATTAATATGAGAGGGGGAAAATCAATTGTATGTCTCAAAGTTTTTCAAAACACAAACTGAATCTTTTTAATATATAGGCTGTGTATTTGATATGCGGACTCTCTCAAAATCCTAGACCAAGTAGATATTAGAAGCATCCAATAGCACAGCTATATACAAGATACTGGGTACTGTACAGCAAACCCTAAAAAAAGGACTTTTCAAAGTTAACCCAATTACCAAATAATGTGGTGATAATATTAACTATCAATTGTCTTTTTTGAACCTTAAGACAGCAGGAACCTCACATCTCCACTATAGAGCCCCTACTTCCCCCAGTCCTGGAACCCTTGGATAGGGCCCACTTTCCTGTATGCCTCTCCCAATTCATATCAAATAATATTGCATCCGCCGACCACAACCTAACCAACGCAACGATTGCCACCTCAACATGCTTCACCTCGGACTGTGTCCAGAGACTTCACGTGTGGTATGACAACCCTTCAGCTTCATTATTCGGGGGAATAACCTTCTTGATGTCTATACTTATTAAATTACAATGTTTACTTTTTGTCATATGGCACTATAGATTGAAAGAGCAAAATATTAAACACAGATAAGAATGCAAATAAAGAAGAATCAGTCATGGAGAGATACAACAAATAGAGCATTCTTTACAGTGGGTAAGGAACTGGGTTCAAGTCCATCTGTAGGAGTGGAGCTTCATGAGCAGTGAAGCAGTGCTGCAGGTGTCTATTTTTCCTTCCCACCCAAGTTTTCTTTGCCCAATGAAGTAAAAAAAGAAAGAAAAACACAACAAACAAAAAGTGACAGCTAGGAGCAGTGGATTGCCATCAGATACTGAGGCCCAGTAATAACCCTGTGGCAAAACACACACACGCGCACACACACACACACACACACACACACTTGTAGACTCAGTTTATGAACATTGTATTTCCTTTGAGGAAAGAGGATAAAGAATAACAGTATACACTCTGTATCTTTCTTGTCTATTGAAGAAACTAAAAAATTTGTATAAGCCAGCTACACAGAATTTTCCATTAAGGTAAGATAAAGTTTTAAAATAGTCTTTTAACACTTTATATTTTGAAATTAAACTGCATGCTTTATATTATTACTCTTGCATAATATGATTTGTGCACAAGTGTTTGTTTGCAAAAGTGTTAACACCATAACTGTTCGACATAATATTCTGCTTCATATTAAGAAAGTAAAGAATAATAGGAAAAGATGGAGGTAATGTAATACAGTATACTAGAAAAAAATTAGTTGTGAAAAAGGATCACAATTCTTTTTTGACAACTATGTTGCAAATATTTAAAGAACACTCCAGTGAAGATATTAAATAATATATTCTGATCCTAGAAAAGAATAAAGGGTGGTAGGGGAAGCCTGGGCAGTGGCACACCCACTGCAGTGCACACAGTGCGAAATGCAAGGACCTGTGCTGGAGCCTCAGGCTCCTACCTGTGGAGGGAATGCTTCACAAGCAGTGAAGCAGTTCTGCAGATGTCTATCTTTCTCTCTTTGTCTACCTTCCCCTCTCAATTTCTCTCTGTCTTATCCAATAAAATAATGAGGGGAAAAGTTTTTATTAAAAAATTGCTGCAAGGAGCAGTGGATTTGTGGTGCTGACACTGAGTCCCAGGGACTGGAAGCAAAAAAAAAAAAAATGAAGAAGTAGATGATAAGAAGTGATTAATATAAAGGTGTAAATAAGTATAAAAGTGCATGAAGTGTAGAGATACAGTTTTTCATAAAAAAGGGACATACAGGGAGGCGTGCAGTAGGGCAGCGGATTAAGCATATGTGGTGTGAAACACAAGGAACTGGCATAAGGATCCCGGTTCGAACCCCGGCTCCCCACCTGCAAAGAGGGGGAGTCGCTTCACAGGCGGTGAAGCAGGTTTGCAGGTGTCTATCTTTCTCTTCCTCTCTGTCTTCCCCTCCTCTCTCCATTTCTCTCTGTTCTATCCAACAACAACAACATCAACAACAACAACAATAACTACAACAATAAAACAACAAGGGCAACAAAAGGGAAAATAAATGTTTTTTAAAAAAGGAATTAAAAAAGGGAAGTAATATAGAAGAAAGTATTACTACATAGGCTGGTACAAAGTGAGATTTGAGGGGGACTCGTGGTGGCAGTGGGTTAAGCACACATGGCAAAGCTCAAGGAACAGCATAAGAATCCCAGTTCGAGTCCCCAGCTCCCACCTGCAGAGGAGCCGCTACACAGGCATTGGAGCAGGTCTGCAGGTGTCAGTCTTTCACTCTCCCTCTCTGTCTTCTTCCCCTCTCTTGATTTCTCTCTGTCCTATCCAACAAGAGCGACGGCAATAACAATAACAACAATAAACAACAAGGGCTACAGAAAGAAAAAAATAGCCTCCAGGAGCAGTGGATTCAAAGTGCAGTCACCAAGCCCCAGCGATAACCCTGGAGGCAAAAAGCAAATAAATAATTAAAAAGTGAGACTTGAGTTGGGAACTCTGAATATTAGCCTGGTTCCCAGAGGTGACAAGTTTAGTTACCAGATGCCTTAAGCATTGCCAAAAACATAAGCCAGTGATCTATGCATCCAGTTGAAAGCATCAAATTTGTACATACCATGGTTCATTTGAGAAGCCATACAGAACTGGGGGAGGGGGAAGGTGTAATGCATATATTGGCAATTCAGAAAACAAAATCTCTGAAAGTTATCTGGTTAAAAATCCAGAAATAAAATCTTTTGATAATTATTTAATCTATGCATAGGCAAACAATGCTTCAAAAAAGTTGTATAGAATTTTAAAAATAATTATTTTTGAAATAAACCTATTGATGAATATAATTCTGGAAAAACACTTTCTTATAACTCTAGCTGATAGGATGACCTTTAAGTGAGAGCACATGTACATAGCAAGATATATGTGTTTCTGTTACTGTATTTTTATTGGTGTCATGATTTCTAAGTTTCCTATTTATAAACTGAAACAAATATCTTTTTAGGAGTAAAAACAAAAGATGGTCCTGAGACATTTATGTCTTGTGACTCACATATGGCAGACTAAAATTAAAAGGCAGCACACTAAGCTTAAAATTTGGGGCTGGATGGTGGCACACCAGTTTAAGTGCAGGTAGTACAAAGTGCAGGGACTAGTGCAAGGGTCACCTAGCTCCCCACCTGCAGGTTACTGCTTATCTTAAAATTAATCCGTGATGGAACATCTTTAACTGGTTTTTGTAAAGAGACTTTAGCTTTCATTGAGTGAGGTCCCTTTTGTTATTATGATCTTTTTTTCAGAATCCAGATGGTGTTCATTTGTAAATGTTATAAAATTGTCTCCTATCCAGAATAAGGTATTTACAAGTCAGTAGATTTGCTTCCATTAGTGTGACCTATCCACTTTTTGTGTTGTTCTATGAAAGAGGGCCAAGAGAAGAGCTTTTAAAAATGACTTTATTCCTGATAACAAGTATTGAAGAGATTCCCCTCATACCACTGTGCTGTCATGACTTTCATATCTAATCTGTGGTTCAGTCCTTTTGACCCTCTGAGTTAAAACCTTTGTCTAGTGTTACATATTTGGATCTTCTGAGTCTAATCTACCTGAGCTTACAGTTACTCTGTGTCTTTCAGAGAAGTAGCAGCAGTGGGTTAATCTTTAAGATATTCAGCCAAATTTTTCCATGTTGCAGTGTCTGGAAAAATAGGTTGCAAATTATACTACAATGAGATATTAATACTAGATGCTTGTGACAAAGGATATAGCTCCATTCCCATCACCAATCTTGATACTCAGTTGACTAGTAATTCAACTCTGGCTTGCAAGTTAAACTTCTGCTTTTGCATTTATGCAAATGGATCAATACTATTTGTAGAAATTATGGTAGATGGAGGTCAAACCATGTATTAATGCTTCAATACAAGACTAAAGTAGACACTTATATCTGCAATCCCCTTGCTTGTGTCTGTGACTGCATTCACTCTAACTGGTTGAATTAGACAGTATGTGATTTCATTTATTTTCTATGAAGTATCTGTGAGTCAGGGCTAAGTAAGAGGAAGCAGAAAAAATGCTTTTTGATATCTCCTACTTCGGAGGAAGTGGAGGGACTTCAAAAGTGGTGAAGTGAAGCTCTCTCCTTTCTCTTGCTTTACTTTTCTGTTTCTATTAGAAAATAAGGGGGTAGGGAAAAATGGCCTCAAGGAGTGCTATAATTGTTGAGCAGGCACAGAGCCCCAACAATCACCCTGGTAGAAAGAAAGAAAGAGAGAGAGAGAGAAAGAAAGAAAGAAAGAGTGCTATATACTAGAACATAATGCCAGGGAATATATTCAAAGGAGGTAGTGGCAATAGCGTGTCAATGTTCTAATAACTGTAAAGATGCCTCTCTGTGTCTCATCCAGTCCCAATGTATAGGATGGTTTTAAAAATATGTCCCTAGTAATTTCTTTAAGGATAGTTATGAAAGCAATATGGAAAATTTACTAATAAATTCATAAGTGTCAGAGCTGTACCTGAAGAGTAATTTCTAAACCTTGAGTTTGCATACTAATTTACCTCTACACCCAATACAATGAGTAGGATTGCAATTTGATTTTTAAATGTCAACCCAAAAGAATAATAATACTTTAAATTCTAGATGTGTCTGTATAACTGTGCTTTTAGTTTTGATGAAATGTCAGATTTTGATGTTATATTTGAAAGATACTCCTGTCAAAAGTGAAAACAGAAATTTATTTCACTTGTACTTAATGTATTTTATAGTGTCATGTAGTGGCTTTGATGTAAATTTGCCTTATAATCATCAGGGTATAAGAGACATTGCAGCTTTATTAAACCTATCCTCTCCTTTCAAATAATATCATTGATTAAGGAATGGAGAGAGTACTTTCAGTAGTTCAGATTTTGCAGGTTAAATGTATATTGACTTACTTTTTCTATGTCATAAGGATTAGCACTTGGATGTGGACTTGGAGTATAGGTCAGCAAATCCTTTTCCACTTTGACATGAAAATTTGACCTTGTCTCATGATGCTGCTAGCTCTATTCTCCCGAAAGTCCACTAAAATGAAATGTCAGCCCAGTTCCTAGCAATACTATTTAATATCAAAGTCACCCTGAGATTGGTAGGCAACATTTCATCTAAAAGGACAAGGAAAAAACTAAATATCTTGTAGGGAAACCAAAGCTTTGATCTTACCTTAGTAATGTATCTTTTATAACTTGAGGTCCCTTGTAATAGAGGCCTTCTTTCTAAGCTAGTATGGCTCCAGTTTCCACTTCTTCAGTCTTGTTACATTATAGGACACATTACATTATAGTACTGAAGTGAAATTCCCCTCCACTATATGGCACTGAGCCCTCAACCCCTTTCCCATTGTGAATAGACTGATTTATTAATTTTTAACCCTATATTTTCCCTTGCTTTGTCCCATTTTGAATAGTATCATAGGCATTTCCCACCTCCTGGTTTATTTCTCTTAGCATTCTTCCCTCCTGTTTCATCTATATTGTTAGTTCGATTTTTAAATATTTATTTTATATCACCCTAGATACAGTTTTAAAAACAAGATGTCTCAGATGGAGACTTCCAGAGGCAGGGCTACAGAGTAACAGCAGCTGCAGCTGCATCTCCTCTCCTCTCCTCTCCTCTCCTCTCCTCTCCTCTCCTCTCCTCTCCTCTCCTCTCCTCTCCTCTCCTCTCCTCTCCTCTCCTCTCCTCTCCTCTCCTCTCCTCTCCTCTCTCCTTTCCTCTCCTCCCCTCCCCCTCCCCTCCTCTCCCTTCCCCTCCTCTCTCCTCTCCTCCCCTCCCCTCCCCTCTCCCCTCCCCTCCCCTCCACTCCCCTCCCCTCCTCTCCTCTCCTCTCCTCTCCTCCCCTCCCCTCCCCTCTCTCCTTTCCTCTCCTCCCCTCCCCTCCTCTCCCTTCCCCTCCCCTCCCCCTCCCCTCCTCTCCCTTCCCCTCCTCTCTTCTCTCCTCCCCTCCCCCCTCCCCCCTCCCCTTCCCTCCTCTCCTCTCCTCTCTCCTTTCCTCTCCTCCCCCTCCCCTCCTCTCCCTTCCCCTCCCCCTCCCCTCCTCTCCCTTCCCCTCCTCTCTTCTCTCCTCCCCTCCCCCCTCCCCTCCCCCCTCCCCTCCTCTCCCTTCCCCTCCTGTCTCCTCTCCTCCCCTCCCCCCTCTCCTCTCCTCTCCTCCCCTCCCCTCTTTCTTCCCCTCCCCTCCCCTCCTCTGATCAACTAGGAACATCAAAGGAGATCACCTGGGACCACAGCAAGACAAGATTAGAACTACTTCAGGAACTCACCAAATCACTGATGAGTACAAACACAGATAGCTGGTGGACAGAGAGAAGTTTAAGGAGAGACTCCTGGGGCTAAAGCCTGTATCTACTCCAGAGTGGCTGGTAACAGTCTAGCAGTTTGCTAAAGACTGCTGAAGGGAGAAGAGGACTCCCCTAAGGCTCACCAAATGCAACTGTGAGTCTCCATTGTTACTGCCCCTGGGAGACTGGAGCAGCAGCCAGGAGGACCCCTGCTGACATTGGGGGCAGAGAACTGGCCAGGAAACTCAAGAGAAGATCTACACCCTGGTGGACTGGAGGTGGGGCTGTATAGTGTGAGCCTTTCCACATAGTTCTCCTGATGATTTGGGAGACACAGTGAATAATTGCTACAGAACCTACAGAGTATAAACAGGATTTCTTTGGAAGCTTAAAAACCCAAATAGTGCTGTCTACCTTGGCTCTGGCTGATGGCAGAGCAGCTGAATTGAGGTGGGGCTTTGAATCCTTGGGGAGTGGGAGTCTCTTTGCATAACCACTGTGCTCTCTCTCCCCCACACTGACTTATTTCTCCCCATCCAAAAAGACTTATGTATACCTATTTCACTGCAGCATAATTTGTAATAGCCAAAACCTGAAAGCAACTCAGGTGTCCAACAATAGATGAGTGGCTGAGCAAAGTGTGGTCTATATACACAATGGAATACTACTCAGCTATTAAAAATGGCGATTTCACCGTTTTCAGCCCATCTTAAATGGAGCTCGAAGAAATCATATTAAGTGAAATAAGTCAGAAACAGAAGGATGAATATGGGATGATCTCACTCATAGGCAGAAGTTGAAAAAAAAAAGAATAGAAGAAAAAACAGTATGCAGAACATAGAATGGAGTTGGTGTATTGCACCAAAGTAAAAGACTCTGGGGTGGGTGGGTGAGGATGTTCAGGTCCTACAAAAGGCCTAGTGGGGGTTGTATTGTTAATTGGAAAACTGGGAAATGTTATGCATGTACAAACTACTGTATTTACTGTTGATTGTAAAACATACCCCAATAAAAAAAGAAAAAAAAAAAACCCAAGTTATCAAGATATATCATTCTTCTGGTTCTAATATAAATTGCAATGTGATTATTTATTGGTGTTATCATATTGATGTTTATGAAAATACATTTTTTATAGAATATTCAAAATATGGGAGTCGGGCGGTGGCACAGCGGGTTAAGCGCACGTGGCGCAAATCGCCAGGACCTGCATAATAATCCCAGTTCGAGCCCCCAGCTCCCCACCTGCAGGGGAGTCGCTTCACAAGTGGTGAAGCAGGTCTGCAGGTGTCTGTCTTTCTCTCCTCCTCTCTGTCTTCCACTCCTCTCTCCATTTCTCTCTGTCCTATCCAACAACAACGACATTAATAACCACAATAATGTTAAACAACAAGGGCAACAAAAAGGAAAATAAATAAATAAAAGAATATTCAAAATATTTTTGAACATCTCTGAGGGTTTATTTCAATAATTTGCTGTAGATTTCTTATTAGCCTAAAATATTAGTAGTTATTTAGTGGAAACTGTATTTAAAAATCTGCATTTGTCATTATATATGCAAATGTAATATAAGAAAAAGTACTGAAAATATATCTCTAATTATACTTTTTATTAAATAGAGCATTGCTTAGCTCTGGCTTATGGTGATGAACCTGGGAAGCTTGGTGCCTCAGACATGAAAGTTTTTGTGTATAGCCATTATGCTACCTCCCAACCTATAATTATACTAACTTTCAAAATACCTCTGAATTCCTACTTACAGAAAATACAATAAAAATGTTGAAATATTTAGGTATTTCCTATTAACTTGAATCTTCTTAAAATGTGATCAGCATTCTCTAACCTTGGTATGAATCAAGTTGCTTTTAATGTGAAAGGATGTATTTGTAAAGATGTAAATCCTGAAATTACAGTAATGGTTCTGCATCTATTTCACTGTTATGGTCATCTGAATTAGGTTGTCATTGATGAACACTATCATAATTACATCCATTTCACACATCTTTACTTTCAGTTTTTAGGACAGTCTAATTCTTCTGGGTAACTAATGACAGACTGTGGAGGGACTAAGATTCATATGCCACAGCTGGTGAACAATACACAATCTGTTGGGAAATATAATATACAATTTTCACCTCTGCCCCACTGTGTTTATCATGTCTCTGAAACTTACCCTTTAAATAATAGACACTCAAAAATAAAAATAAGATGACAAAGGAAAAAAACTGAAGGACAAGGAGGAAATGTTAGGTATATGAAGGGGAAAATATATTATTCTATTAATTTAATAAATGTATTATTCTATTAGTTTAATAAATATATTATTCTATTAGTAAGATTCATATGCCACAGCTGGTGAACAACACACAGTCTGTTGGGAAATATAATATACAATTTTCACCTCTGCCCCACTGTGTTTATCATGTCTCTGAAACTTACCCTTTAAACAACAGACACTCAAAAATAAAAGTAAGATGACAAAGAAAAAAAATAACTGAAGAACAAGGAGGTAATGTTAGGTACATGAAGGGGGAAAATGTATTGTTCTTTTAGTTACTTTAATAACAAGACAACCATCTCCTTTAAATTATTGATAAGTAGATGCTATCTAGATTCTGCTTGACTAGTAAAGCTTTACCACTTCAGTAATAATTTTCACAGCCCTTTCCACTATTTGTCATATTGAACATACATACATTTCTTTCTTTAAAAAAAATAAAATCCAGTGTGGTCTGGGAGGTGGCTCAGTGATAAGGCTTTGGACTCTCAAGCATGAGGTCCTGAGTTCAGTCCCTAACAGCACATGTGCCAGAGTGATGTCTGGTTCTTTCTCTCTTCTCCTATCTTTCTCATTAATAAATCTTCTCTACTTCTCTTTACTGTCTCAAGTGAAGCAAACCTATGATGTTTAAATTGGCTTAGGAGGACCAATATTTCTATGTTTTATTTCCTGCTTGAGTGCTTAAAAAAAAAAAGTTGGGACATTTGATTCACAATCTCAAAAGAAAAACAAGTTTTCAAAAAAAAAAACTTAACTTTGTTTCATTATAACAGAAGAAATTAAAAAAAAAAAGAATCCAGAACAAAATGACATTAAGAATCTACTTTCACTACAAGTCTCTTCACTTAAAGACACAGGTTCTAAGAATCTACTGACATTGTTAAGTGAAGATGTACTGTACTAAGTAGCTGATAATTATTTGTAAGTAAAAGGAAGAATCTCAGTTCACTGGGGGAATATGATTTGGAGACCTAAAATCATGCACAGAAAGCTGCAACAAGGGAAAGAAGTTCTTGGCTTCTCTAGCAAAACATACTGTGTAGGCTGGCTAGTGGCACACCTGGTTGAGAGCACAAACTACAGTGTCCAAGGACTTGGGTGCATGTCCTCGCATGCCACCTGGAGGGAGGGAGCTTCATGAGCGGTGAAATAGTGCTGCAGGTGTCTCTCCATCCAAAAAAGGTTAAGAAAATGTATTTAAAAAAGAAAAAAAATATGGAATAAATTTTATTCTCAAACTTTACTGAACAAAGTAAAATCACCTAGGGGTGGTTATTAGACACACAGATTCTTGGAGTCCAAGAACAGAGGTTCTTTTGTGGTACATGTTAGTTGGAGACTGAAAATCTTTATTTGTAAAGCTATCTCAAATTTCGTACATAATAGACTGCCTTGCATTAGGAAATGTTGTTCTAAAAGATGTGTAGATCTATCAGAATTGCTGTAAGTGATATCCTTTGAAGGGGTACAGAAAAAGGATGAAAGGCAGGATTTTTTTTTTTTCATGACAAATTACAGATATTACTGTTCTTAAAAAAAAAAAAAGTCTTTGTGGCTTATCTCTGAGTGTTTTGCAAACACATCTTGGTGACCTGAGAAATTGTATCCATGTGCCAACAGCTGTACTATAAACCATTAACCTTTCAATAAAAAAAATAAATGTCTTTCAGAAGTTCAAATAGTATCACTTATATTTTTAGATAAATTATGAAACTCCCTTTGATAAGAGTTAATAAAAATGGCTTTCTTTTTTACCACTTTATTGGATGGTTAATGGTTTATGGTATAATTGTTGACACATAGGAACAGTGTCTTATCTCCCTGTGATAGGTGTCTATAAAACACTCTCACCTTCAGCTTAACTTTCTTTTCTCTCACCATTTACCAGAGCCCTCAAACCTTTCTCCTTCCCTCCTCCATAGGGCCCTTTTACTCTGTGATTTCTCTTTCTGACCTTGTTTCTTAAGTCCCACCTACTTCTTATGTAAACATATTCTGATGTCCCACTTAATGATATTTTTTTTAACAAGATTAGAAAAGAAAACACAAGTAGAACCTGAAATAGAATTGATGTGTTGCACCAAAGTAAAAGACTCTGGGGTGGGTGGGTGGGTTGGTAGAATACAGGTCCATGAAGGATGATGAATGACATAGTGGGGATTGTATTGTTAAATGGGAATCTGGGGAATGTTATGCATGTACAAACTATTGTATTTACTGTTGAATGTAAAACATTAATTCCCCAATAAATAAATAAATTATAAAAAAATGATAATTTTTTGACTCATGCTGAACCACTGCATTCCCTTTACCTTTGAAACTTTCAGCAAGTAGTTAAAACCTGTAATTAGAGTACTGGCAGTAAAGAACTTTCTAATTCATTCCACTTCTTCTTCCCAAATTCTAAATGTGATCTCCTTTGTTTCCAGTCGATGCGTGGTTAACATTTCCTGTTTGTCAAAATGAATTTTGAATGAAATAGTACTGTGTAAGCAGGCTCAGATATCTGTAAAGCAAGATCTTGATTGTATAGATATGTAGACCACACTTCAATTTTGTTTCCCAAACTATACTGGGAATCAAAATTTTCTTTTCAATCTCATCACATATCAAACAGAGATTCTGATTCCTTGAATCTAAATTACAGTTGCTAGTAGACAGGTTACACCTTCCCCTATTTTTTAGTTTCTCCTTCATCTCCACTTTACTTTCTTTTAGCTCTGTTTCCTGCCCATCTCTTCATCCCCACTATTGTTACTTTCTGTGCTTGAATCTGTAAATAACTTCATATATGTGCCAATCTCTTCATCTTAAACTGCACATAATAAAAAAAAACATTCTATACAGTGTTACTTTGAGATAAAGTCAACACACACAATCCCTAGAACACCATCTGATACATAGCAACCTTGCTACTATGTAAGAATATCTGTCATGATGTCTTCTCTTATTAAGTTTCTTAAATTGTATTGCTCCTATGCCATATTTCTGTTATTGAGAGCATGCGACATGTGTGCCAGACACTGCTCTGTTTCTATGTTACTTTAATTCCCATAAGAATTGCATTGAGTGTTCTGGGTGCTAACTTAATGGTGAAACTCATGCCTCCCATGCATAAGATAATGAATTCAATCCCCATAACTACATAGAAGCACTATGGACAACAACAAAGATGAAAATAAGTAAAATGTCACAGATGGTAAAGCAGTGCTTTGTGTCTCTTCCTTAATCTCCCTCTAAAAATATAGAATAAAACTTGGGTCTGGGAGGTGACTCAGGAGTATTGTGAATGTGAAATATCCTGAGTGTTACCTGGCATCTTACAAAAAACTTAAAGAATTTTGTGAAGTGATTATAATGTGTGTGTGTGTGTGTGTGTGTGTGTGTGTGTGTGTGTATACACACACACAGTAGACAAATGGAGACTGACTCAAGAAGTAATTTGGTACTTATACACAGTGACACAAATAAGCTGACACAGACCATATGCTTCTCAGGACCATTGGGAAATTAGGACCAAGAATTAAGGGTCTGAGGTTGGAACCTCTCCAGCTCATGGCTAAACCTCCCACAGTGTGTCCCTCCTACTCCATGTTTACAGAGACTGAGAAGTTGCTTGGGAAGAATTATAAGAAAAAGTGGTCTGGAGAAAATGAACTCATCAGGAAGGTGAGATCTTAGCCTCTGCTCAAAAACTTAAATTTTTTTTCTTTAGTAATAATAATTATTATTATGTTAATGAATAATATAATAATTATTATTATCTCATGATAATCATGCTGCTGGTTGAGTACACATATTACTATGCTCAAAAACCTGGGTTTAAGCTCCTGGTCCCCACCTGTAGAAGGGAAGCTTCCCAAGCGGTGGAGTATTGCTGCAGGTTTCTCCTTTCTCTATCCCCACCTTTCAATTTTGCAGTCTCTATCCAAAAGAAAAAAAAAAAAAGGACCAAAAAGAATTTCTTCTGGGAGTGGTGGACTCATGTAAGCACCGAGCCACAGTGTCCAGTGTTCACTCTGGTGGCAATAAAAACTCCAAGAATATTCAGGACTTAAAACATGAGACAATTTCATTTCCACTGACATTAACTATTGTCACTCCGGGGTGGTGGTATATAAGTGGTCACTAAATATAATTGTTTTTTATTGTTATATTCAGTTTAAGATGAAGAGATTGCCATGTGTATGAATTTGTTAACAGATTATTGTGATGATGATCCCTGGAAATCTTGGCTCTGAATGATTCCTCTCCATACAGTCATATAGTCATGTCTGCACAAAGTCTCTTTAATACAACATTGTGGTATTTCAAGAACACTTATTTTAAGATACCCAAATTTAAGTCAAAATATCTTTTCTAACCTACCCTATCACTTCCCAGAATGTCACCTATACAATATTATCTTGGGAAAGCAGATTACTAGCTCAATTTAAAGGTAGGGTATTAGACACTACATACCAATGGGGAAATTCAAATAAATAAAAGTAAAACAAAAGGCAGTCATCTTTTATCCACGACTGTCCATCATGTAGTCAGCTGCTTCACCAGTAATGAAGCACCCCCACCCCACAAACCCACCCCCCTAGTGGGGAGCAGAGGCTAGAACCTGGGTCCTTTTGCATGATAACATGTTTAATCTAGCGTGCTACCACCCAGCCTTCTGGATCTCTTCTTTCAATATTTTGCCCATATCTCCCCCACCCCCATTTTTCAATAGGATTGTTTGCTCTTTTATTGTTGAATTCGTTGAGTTCTTTGTGTATTTTGGTTATCAGCCCTCTGTGTGATATATAACACAAAAAGATTTTCTCCCATTTTATGAGGGTGTCTCTTAGTTGTTTTGGTGATTTCTTTTGCCATGCAGAATATTTTCAGTTTGATATAGTATCAATGGTTTATATTTGTTTATGGTTTCCTTGTTATTGAATTTGAATCAGCTAAGTTGTTACATACAGTTACATTGAAGAGAGTTCTATCTTTTCCTCTAAGATTTTGATGATTTCTAACCTTTTAAATCTTTGATCTGTTTGGAGTTTACTTTTTATGTAATGAGATGTGGTTGTCCAGTTTCATTCTTTTGCATGTTTCAATCCATTTTTTTTCAGCATCCATTGTTAAATATACTCCCCTTTCTCTATTTGGTGTTTTGGGTTCCCTTGTCAAAAATTAGATGTCATGTCTAGAGTGAAATCCACATGACAGAGGATAAACTATAAACTACTCTGCTTATATAAAGACACAGCTAATCTGTTAGTCATCAAAACACACAAGTTCCAATACAACAAAACATTGGCATATTTTACCCCCATTTTAAAGATGCTATAAGGGGCTGGGAAGTGATACACCCAATTAAGCACACATGTTACAATATGTAAGTATCCAGATTCAAGTTTCCAGTCCCTTCCTTGGGGAAAAAGCTTTGGGAGAGGCAAAGCAGTACTGAAGGCATGTTTCCATCTTTATCACCTCATTTTGCTATTTCACATTGTCTTTATAAGATAAATAAGACATAAAAAAGAAGTGGTAAAAATTCTAAAAGCCTTGTATACCCTTATCAAATATATGATGAAACATCTATTATATTAAATGCCAATGTACTAAAAGAATAATAGTTTCAATAGCTTTAATAAACATGCCATTTATTGAAACTTCACTTGCTCTGCACACTATTTCATGACTATTCCTTCTATGGAGAACAATGTTTTGATTATAATCCTAACTAGGGCACTCTTAAAGTGAGCAGGTGTACCAATTATAATTACCCCAGTACTGTCTTTTGCAAAGTGGGCTGGAAGTGGGCTTTGTGTCATATAATCCACACTGTCTTTTTTCACAGATGTCCTCTAATATCAAAAAGGTCCCACAGTAAAGTATCCAGGTCAGTCTATCTACCCCTAAGCCTGAAGCCTATGATCCTGTATGGTCCTCACCCCATCAACACAATCTATAGGAGGGCCTTCTATGATATCTTATCTCTCTTTTAACAGATCATGTCATATGTATAGACACATTATCTCTCTACCTACTTCCAAATAAAGGACTCTGAATCACCTCAACATTGCTTTCTTAAGCATCTTGAGGTTAAAACACTGAGCAGTTTTGTGCTGTGAAATTAATTATTTTTTTAATCAGGCAAATAAAGCTGGTATTGGAAGTTGATGTTTGTTGCATTGAAGTGGGACCAGACGTTCAAGGATCATGGCACCACCTATTAATCACCATTGCCTCCCATTTGCCAACTGCATACAAATTTCCCTCCAGTCATATTAAAATGTGATTTTGCATTCAAATGTTATTGTGTTAACCTCTTAATTGCAAATAAGCGCATAAAAACTGTGTTCTTGCATTCTCAGGACTTTGAGTTCATAGATTCTACTATATTTTTTCTTTCTTTATTTTTAATTTTTTTTTAATTATTTAATAAAGGATTAATTAACAAAACCATAGGGTAGGAGGGGTACAACTCCACACAATTCCCACCACCCAATCTCCATATCCCACCCCCTCCCCTGATAGCTTTTCCATTTTCTATCACTCTGGGAGAATGGACCCAGGGTCATTGTGGGTTGCAGAAGGTGGAAGGCCTGGCTTCTGTAATTGCTTCCACGCTGAACATGGGCATTGACTGGTCGGTCCATACTCCCAGTCTGCCTCTCTCTTCCCCTAGTAGGGTGTGTCTCTGGGGAAGCGGAGCTCCAGGACACACTGTTGGGGTCTTCAGTATAGGGAAGCCTGGCCAGCATCCTGATGACATCTGGAACCTGGTGACTGAAAAGAGAGTTAACATGCGAAGCCAAACAAATTGTTGAGCAATCATAGACCCAAAGCTTGGAATATTGGAGACGAAGTGTTAGGGGGGTACTCACTGCAAATTCTAGTGTACTTCTACTTTCAGGTATTTATTTTGCAGTAGTTTATGGATATGTGTGAACATATGCTCTCTCTCGCAGAAACTGGTGTATATCTAGGTTTTGGGACTTTGTTAGAAAGTGAACCACCTGAGATGGAATTAGAGTATACTATGAAAGGAAAGGTCTCACCCGAGTAATGAAGCTGAAGGGTTGTCATTCCACATGTGAAGTCTCTGGACACAGTCTGAAGTGAAGCATGTTGAGGTGGCAATCGTTGTGTTGGTTAGGTTGTGATTGGCAGATGCAATATTATTTGATAAGGATTGGGAGAGGCATACGGGAAAGTGGGCCTTATCCAAGGGTTCCAGGACAGGGGGAAGTAGAGGCTCCATAGTGGAGGTTTCTGCTGTCTTAGGGGTCAAAAAGACAATCGATAGTTAATGTTATCATCACATTATTTGGTAATCGGGTTAACTTTGAAAAGTCCTTTTTTTAGGGTTTGCTGTACAGTACCCAGTATCTTTTATATAGCTGTGCTATTGGTTGCTTCTGATCAACTTGGTCTAGGATTTTGAGAGAGTCTGCATATCAATTACGCAGCCTATATATTGAAAAGATTCAGTTTGTGTTTTGAAAAACTTCGAGACATATAATTAATTTTCCCCCTCTCGTATTAATTAGCTAATGATTTATATGACTACATTTTACTAGGAGTGTACATAAACACCATTCCCACCACCAAAAGACTGTGACCCATCCCTCCCACCCACTCCCACCCCCCACTGGCCCAGGAAGCTGCATGTCTACCCCTCACCACAGAGTTTTTACTTTGGTGCCCTACTTACAATTTGGTCAGGTCCTGCTTTTAGTTTCCTTTTCAGATCTTCTTACTCAACTTCTGTTGATGAGTGGGATCATTCCATACTCATATTTATCTTTCTGACTTAGCTCACTTAACATAATTCCTTCTAGCTCTGTCCAAGATGGGTCAGAGAAGGTGGGTTCATTGTTCTTGATAGCTGCATATATTTTTTTTTTCTTTCAAAGACTTTAAAACTTGCTGTGATCACTTATACAGATCAACAAAGCAGAGAACCAATAAAGATACAAGAGAATTGAATGAAGAGATTGACAGACTAGACCTCTTGGATATTTTCAGACTCCTTCACCCCAAAAAACTGGAATACACCTTCTTTTCAAATCCACATAACACATACTCAAGGATAGACCACATGTTAGGCCACAAAGACAGCATCAATAAATTCAAGAACATTGAAATCATCGCAAGTATCTTCTAAGACCACAGTGGAGTAAAACTAACATTTAACTACAAACAGAAAATTATTAAAAGTCACAGAATTTGGAAACTAAACAACATACTCCTTAGAACCACTGGGTCAGAGACTCACTCAAGCAGGAAATTCAAATGTTCCTGGAAACAAATGAAAATGACGACACAACCTATCAAAATATTTGGGACACAGCGAAAGCAGTACTGAGAGGGAAACTTATAGCCATACAATCACATATTAAACACCAAGAAGAAACTCAAATGAAGAACCTTAATGCACACCTCAAGGACTTAGAGGAAGAGGAACTAAGGAACCCTAAAGCAACCAAAAGGACAGAAATCACTAAAGTTAGAGCAGAAATAAAGAACATCGAAAACAAAAGAACCATACAAAAGATCAATGAAGCCAAATGTTGGTTCTTTGAAAGATTAAACAAAATTGACAAACCCCTAGCCAGACTCACCAAAAAAAAAAAAAAAAAAAAAAAAAGAGAGAAGACTCAAATTAATAGAATTGTAAACGATGCAGGAGATATCACAACTGACACCACAGAGATCCAGAGAATCCTGCGAAACTTCTATAAAGAACTATACTCCACCAAGCTAGAGAATCTGGAAGAAATGGAACAATTCCTAGAAACATATTCCCTTCCAAAATTGAACCAAGAAGTACTACAAAATCTAAATGCACCAATCACAGACAAAGAAATTGAAACCGTTATTAAGAATCTCCCCAACAACAAAGGTCCTGGACCAGCGGCTTCACAAATGAATTCTACACAACTTCAGGAAACAGTTAGTACCCATACTTCTTAAGCTTTTCCATAAGATTGAAGAAACAGGAATACTCCCTTCCACCTTCTATGAAGCCATCATCACCCTGATACCAAAAGCTGATAGGGACAGAACAAAAAAGGAAAACTACAGACCAACATCTCTGAGGAACATAGATGCCAAAATATTAAACAAGATCTTGGCCAACCAGATACAGCAACATATCAAAAAGATTGTTCAACATGACCAAGTGGGATTCATCCCAGGAATGCAAGGCTGGTTCAACATCCATAAATCAAACAATGTCATTCACCACATCAATAAAAGCAAAGCCAAAAACCACATGATTATCTCAATAGATGCAGAGAAAGCCTTTGACAAAATCCAACACCCATTCATGCTCAAAACTTTACAAAAAATGGGAATAGATGGGAAATTCCTCAAGATAGTGGAGTCTATATATAGCAAACCTACAGCCAACATCATACTCAATGGACAGAAGCTGAAAGCATTTCCCCTCAGATCAAGGACTAGACAGGGCTGTCCACTGTCACCGTTACTCTTCAACATAGTGTTGGAAGTTCTTGCCATAGCAATCAGGCAAGAGAAAGAAATCAAAGAAATACAGATTAGAAGGGAAGAAGTCAAGCTCTCACTATTTGCAGATGATATGATAGTATACATAGAAAAACCTAAAGAATCCAGCAGAAAATTACTGGAAGTTATTAGGCAATATAGCAAGGTATCAGGCTACAAAATCAATGTACAAAAATCAGTGGCATTTCTTTATGCAAACACTAAATCTGAAGAAGACATCCAGAAATCACTCCCCTTTACTGTTTCAGCAAAATCAATCAAATACCTAGGAATAAAGTTGACTAAAGAAGTGAAAGACTTGCATGCTGAAAACTATGAGTCGCTACTCAAGGAAATAGAAACTGATACAAAGATATGGAAAGATATCCCATGCTCATGGATTGGAAGAATAAATGTCATCAAAATGAATATTCTTCCCAGAGCCATATACAAATTTAATGCAATACACATCAAAGTTCCACCAAGCTTCTTTAAGAGAATAGAACAATCACTACAATCATTTATCTGGAACCTGAAAACACCTAGAATTGCCAAGACCATCTTGAGGAAAAGAAACAGAAATGGAGACATCACACTCCCAGACCTTAAACTATATTGTAAAGCCATCATCATAAAAACAGAATGGTACTGGAACAAAAATTGGCACACAGACCAGTGGAACAGAATTGAAAGCCCAGACATAAATCCCCACACCTATGGACATCTAATCTTTGATAAAGGGGCCCAAAGGATTAAATGGAAAAAGGAGTCTCTCTTCAGTAAATGGTGCTGGGAAAACTGGGTTGTAACATGCAGAAGAATGAAATTGAACCACTTTATCTCACCAGAAACAAAAATCAACTCCAAATGGATCAAAGACCTAGATGTCAGACCAGAAACAATCAAATACTTAGAGGAAAACATTGGTAAAACACTTTCCCACATACACCTCAAGGACATCTTTGATGAATGAAACCCAATTGCAAAGAAGACTAAAGCAGAAACAAACCAATGGGACTAAATCAAATTGAAAAGCTTCTGCACATCCAAAGAAACTATTAAACAAACAAAGAGACCCCTCATAGAATGGGAGAAGATCTTCACATGCCATACATCAGACAAGAAACTAATCAACAAAATATATAAAGAGCTCAGCAAACTTAGCACCAAAAAAGCAAATGACCCCATCCAAAAATGGGCAGAGGATATGAAGAAAACATTCACTACAGAGGAGATCCAAAAGGCTAACAAACATATGAAAAACTGCTCTAGGTCACTGATTGTCAGAGAAATGCAAATTAAGACAACACTAAGATACCACCTCACTCCTGTAAGAATGGCATACATCAAAAACGACAGCAGCAACAAATGCTGTAGAGGTTGTGGGGACAGAGGAAACCTTTTACATTGCTGGTGGGAATGTAAATTAGTCCAGCCTCTGTGGAGAGCTGTCTGAAAAACTCTCAGAAGGCTAGACATGGACCTTCCATATGACCCAGTAATTCCTCTCCTGGGGTTATACCCCAAGGACTCCATAACACCCAACCAAAAAGAGGTGTGTACTCCTATGTTCATAGCAGCACAATTCATAATAGCTAAAACCTGGAAGCAACCCAGGTGCCCAACAACAGATGAGTGGCTGAGAAAACGGTGGTATATATACACAATGGAATACTATGCAGCTATCAAGAACTATGAACCCACATTCTCTGACCCATCTTGGACAGAGCTAGAAGGAATTATGTTAAGTGAGCTAAGTCAGAAAGATAAAGATGAGTATAGGATGATCCCACTCATCAACAGAAATTGACTTAGATCTGAAAAGGAAACTAAAAGCAGGTCCTGTCCAAATTGTAAGTAAGGCACCAAAGTAAAAACCCTGTGGTGAGGGGTAGACATGCAGCTTCCTGGGCCAGTGAGGGGTGGGAGTGGGCGGGAAGGATGGGTCACAGTCTTTTGGTGGTAGGATTGGTGTTTATGTACATTCCTAGCAGAACGTAGACATATAAATCAGTAGTTAATTAATATGAGAGGGGGAAAATCAATTGTATGTCTCAAAGTTTTTCAAAACATAAACTGAATCTTTTTAATATATCGTTGTGTATTTGATATGCGGACTCTCTCAAAAGCCTAGACCAAGTAGATCAGAAGCAACCAATAACATAGCTATATACCAGATACTGGGTACTGTACAGCAAACCATAACAAAAGGACATTTCAAAGTTAACCCAATTAACAAATAGTGTGATGATAACATTAACTATGGATTGTCTTTTGAGCCCTAAGATAGCAGGAACCTCACATCTCCACTATAGAGCCCCTACTTCCCCCAGTCCTGGAACCCTTGGATAGGGCCCACTTTCCCGTATGCCTCTCCCAATCCATATTAAATAATATTGCATCTGCCGATCACAACCCAACCAATGCAACGATTGCTACCTCAACATGCTTCACTTCAGACTATGTCCAGAGACTTCATGTGTGGAATGACAGCCCTTCAGCTTCATTACTCAGGTGAGACCTTTCCTTTCATAGTATACTCTAATTTCATCTCAGGTGGTTCACTTTCTAACAGAGTCCCAAAACCTAGATATACACCAGTTTCTGTGAGAGAGAGCATATGTTCACACGTATCCATAATCTACTGCAAAATATATACCTGAAAGCAGAAGTACACTAGAGTTTGTAGTCAGTACCTCCCTAACACTTCCTCTCCACTATTCCAAGCTTTGGGTCCATGATTGCTCAACAATTTATTTGGTTTTGTATGTTAACTCTCTTTTCAGTCACTACATTCCAGATGCTTTCAGTATGCTGGCCAGGCTTCCCTGGATTGAAGACCCCAACAATGTGTCCCGGAGCTCTGCTTCCCCAGAGACACACCTGACTAGGGAAAGATAGAGGCAGACTGGGAGTATGGACCGACCAGTCAACGCCCATGTTCAGCAGGGAAGCAATTACAGAAGCCAGACCTTCTACCTTCTGCAACCCACAATGACCCTGGGTCCATTCTCCCAGAGGGATAGAGAATGGGAAAGCTATCATGGGAGGGGGTGGGCTATGGGGATTGGGTGGTGGGCATTGTGTGGAGTTGTACCCCTCCTACCCTATGGTTTTGTTAATTAATCCTTTCTTAAATAAAAAAAAAAACTTGCTGTGATCCATCAAGATAGCTCAGCTTGAATCTTGCCTAGTTTTTCTTGTATTTGATCCAGGTTTGAGCTCTGGGTCCCATGGCACTAGGGGAAACTGGTGCTGTGGTGTTTCTCTCAACCTCTCTTATATCTATCTAAAATAGTAAGCATATAGTAGTTTAGCTCCAGTGATACAAGACAAACTCTTCTTTGAAATGTTTATGCTTCATTTACTTTGACCACCTAGTTATCACTAGGACTTTGTGCCTGCGCGGTGACCTGTGTTCCTGGCACCCACTATATTTTCCTTTCTTTCTAACAAAGACAGACATAGGGATGGGGAAAGGAAAAGAAAGACACCTGCAGCACTGCTACCCTGCTTGTAAAGCTTCCCTCCAGGCCCTCACACATGGTTACATACAGGATTTACTAAGAGTACCACCATCTGCCCCTAATACTAAATTTTATTAAGAGGCATATTGCACTTCATAAATAAATATTAGTCTGAAAAACATCAATTTTAATTGAACTTACTTAAAAACTTTTTGAAAGGTGCTAAATGTGACTGAAATAGAAATTGAGAGACTGAAATTGACTTATTCCATTTTATGAACAAAGTATAGACATGGGTTCTAAACTACTTGAAATCTGCAGGACCTTGAGTAAAGTAATAGAAATCTAACCGTTGAGTTACTATTCTTTTATCTTTATAAAAGGGATAGTACTAAGAATCCACTTCATAATGTTAATATAAATTTTAAGTTACTGGGGGAGGGAGGTTGGGCTGTAGTGCAGCAGGTTAAGCACACATGGCACGAAACTCGAGGACTGCATAAGGATCCCAGTTTGAGCCCCCAGCTCCTGACCTTCAGAAGGATGACTTTCCAAGAGGTGAAGCAGGTCTGCAGGTACCTATCTTTCCTTCCCCCTCTCTATCATCCCCTCCTTTCTCCATGTTCTTTCTCTCTGTCCTATCTGGCAACAATAACATCAATAACAACAACAATAATAACCACAACAATGATAAAAACAAGGTCAACAAAAAGGAAACTAACTAAATAAATAAACAAATAAAATATGAAGTTACTGAAAGAAAACATTTTCCACATTCTGCAACCCACAACGACTCTGGGTCCATGCTCTCAGAGGGATAGAGAATGGAAAAGCTATCAGGGTAGGGGATGGGATATGGAGATTGGGTGGTGGGAATTGTGTGGAGTTGTACCCCTCCTATCCAATACTTTGCTAATGTATCCTTTCTTAAATAAAAAATAAACTAAAAAAAAGAAAGAAATCCTACCCATACATTTATGGGATGGAAGCAAAAGAAAACCTGAACTGTTTTCCAACTATTACCCTACCAATTTTCTTTTATCCTCCATCCTACTTAAGTTTACCAAAGTGGTTTATAACAATTAAATTCATTCAGTCATGTATCAGAGTTGTCTTTTTCATGAACTAATAAAAGACTAATTTTGCTTCTCTGGAAAAAAAAAGAAAAGAAAACACTTTTAAATGCTTTATCTGACAGAGCTTTATATACTATTAAACATTATTACTCAAAATATATAAAGAGGTCTAATATTCAGCAGTAAAAAAAAATAATAATATCCCCAGGCCAAAGCTTCAGCATATGCATTACTAAATAAGAAATATAAACAGTAAATAAACAGACGAAAAGATGTTTATTATAAAGAAAATACAAGTTGATAACACTATACCTACATTAAAGTAACCAAAGTCAGAACTCTGCCAATACCTCATGCTAGTAGGGATGTGAAATGATAAATTTGGAGGGCTTTTTTTTTTTTTTTTTTGCAAAACTGAAAATAGTTTTACCATATGATTTAGCAACCATGCTTCTTCATAAATACCCAAGGAGTTGGAAACTCTTAAGTCAAAAGAAAAACCTGCACACTGATATATAAACAATCTTTTTTATAATTGCCAAAACTTGGGAAGAGACCGATATGTCCTTCATGTATGAATGAATAAATAAACTGTGACATCTAAATAGTAGTTTATTATTTTATACTAAAAAGAAATGAGTGTTCAATTCATGTGAAGCAACAGAACTTGAATGGATATTGCTAAGTTAAAGAAATCTTTCTGAAAAAGTCAAGTACAATTATATATATATATGTACATATATATATATATTACTCTGTCATAAAAAGTGGGATATCATTTAATTTTTTAAAAATCATATTGATGAAAATTCATAAAACAGAGAACATTCTGACTGGTAAAATTATTTTATATAATTGTGAGTACATGCCATTTATTTCTCCAAATCTTGAGTGTATACCACTATATAAGCAATAGAGTTTAGATTATATAGTATTATCAACTGAAGTTCACCAGTTGTAATAAATGCCCCTCTCTGGGGAGATGCAGTTTAGGAGGGGTTACACATATATGGGACAGAAGATATATGGGGAATCTATGTACTTTCTACACGGATTTATTATGAACCTACTGCTGCTCCTTAAAATAAAATATATTAAAATTAAATATGCTAAAATAAAATGAAGTATCTCACCTTTTATTGAGAAGCAATTGACATAAACTTTAAAAAGAACTTAAAGTACACAGTGTAATGATTTGATATATCTACCCATATGGATGGATCCACCCCCCACCCCGCCACTGAGTTAACACATCCATCTTATAATAGCATCTACCAGTTTCAGCCTATACCATGAAACTTTTATTATTCCTTAACTAGTCAAAGTCCCTTCTGCAATCTCTAGAAACTGAGTAGATGACATCAGCCCTCTGCTACCAAGGAAATTAAATGCAAGGTTAAGTACTTGAACTTCATCACTTCTTAGCAGGGATACATCTATGAAGTGTTCCATAAAAATCTATAAGAGGGAGTAGGGCTGTAGCGCAGCAGGTTAAGCGCAGGTGGCGCAAAGCACAAGGACTGGCATAAGGATCCCGGTTCGAACCCCGGCTCCCCACCTGCAGGGGAGTCGCTTCACAGGCGGTGAAGCAGGTCTGCAGGTGTCTATCTTTCTCTCCTCCTCTCTGTCTTCCCCTCCCCCTCCTCTCTCCATTTCTCTCTGTCCTATCCAACAACGACAACAACAATAATAACCACAACAATAAAACAACAAGGGCAACAAAAATAAATAAATAAATAAATAAAATAAATTTTAAAAAATCTATAAGAAATCAACCATGAGAATTCCTTTCCTCTCTCCTATGTCTAACTTTCTTTCTTCTTCTGGTGTTTCTGGAATCATTTGCCAAATAAGTGACTTCTTTCACTCAACCTGTATATCAGCATTTCTTTTTGTGGGAAGCCATCTTAAAAATGCAAATGATGTTCAGTCAAGTCATTTTAGATAATGCCTTTGAGGGTACCAGTAGCAAAGGACTCTGGGAAAGTACAGGGAGAAGAGCTGTGGTTTTCATGTTCTGGTACAAGATGGTGGACCTAATTAGGGGGTCAGAGTTTTTCAGACACCCATCTTGGTGACATGAGAAATTGTACCTATGTGCCAACAACTATACTGTTAACTGTAAGAAGACTGACCAACAAGCATGGCAAGTTTTTAGATAACACACTATGTATGCTAAGTATAATCAAGCATTACTGATTCAGTTGCCACTAAAGAAGCGAAAGCATTATAAGACTACAATATTATTTTTCCCATTAAGAAAAAGTAAAGTACACAGAGATATTAAGTTGTCAATATCACACTTCTTCTTCTAGCGTTTGCCCTTCTTCCGTAGCCAGTCAACAGCGTCTTGAAAGCTGTCAGGAGCTGCTTGTTGCTGGCTTTGAAAGTGACTGGGATCCATGTGGATTCAGTCGGCTAGGAAGGATTGTCAGTTTCCCCAATGAATGGGTACTCACGGGATACCATATGACAGAGTCAGGATTTAAACTCATCTTATTCCAAAAATGCATGTCCTCACACTTAGACTAGGCTCTTTCCACTGACAGTTCCTATGCTGTCCTATATAATTATTTCTCTATAGACTCACCAACCCATCATTTAGATACCTAGTCTCAGTTGGAATTGAATCAAAGTTTTCCTTTCCTGCACCACACATTAGCAATATTAATTCAATCCATATATGATTCACTGTGGTGATGCAAGCAAAACTCCTCACAAATCCTGGTGATCCATGACCATATTTTGCAAGCCTTGGTCTCTCTTTCTAAATATTGCCATATGATTAAGTTAATAATTATCATGCTGGCACATACATGTAAAAAAATTAAAACTAATGAACAAAACTTGTCAAGGTAGTATCTCAGTTAATGTATGGTTGAAGCAGAACTTGCTGAGAGCCAACTAAGAGGAGAGGCTATCCTGTATATAGGTTGCTTTATGTGCCTTTCATGCCATTTTATAAAAATAATTAAAGTAAAAATGATGAATAATTGTGGAACTATGTGAAAGCTTGGAAGAGCTTAGGGCAGCTCTCCCATCCTTGGATGAAGATCTGGAAAGATATCTCACTTGTTAGCCTCTCTCCTTATAGCGATGAGCCAAGAGGGAAAAGTCTCCCAGACTCAGTTTCTCCTTGTTAGTCTCTCAAGCTCATAGAAAGCCTACAAGCCTCTCACACTTAGTTCTCCCTGCTAGCCAAATGGCTGCCTGCTTTAGGGTTCACTCAAAGTTCACACATCCACTTCACCTTTTGATCACAAAGGAGAACACACTCTATCGTACACCCCTAACACCAGACAGTGAAAAGCCCCAGAATCTTATTTCCTTGTGTCCTTTGATATCTGTGATTTACATCAATTTTTGTTTATCTTTTCTCTACCTCACCTTGCTGGTTTAACCCCTATGCTTCTCTCAAATGCCTTTGGATAATTAACCTGCCTGAATCATGGAGAACAATCGTTTTAACCTTTATGTATCACATCAATTCTTGTCATATCAGCCCCCTACCATAGGGCAAGCTGACCTTTAAGAAACCTGTAATTTCTGACATATGTGAAAAACGTTCTTTGTTTAACTCTCTATATAAACATGCACCCATCTCCAAATAAATGAGTGTTAGTACAAGAATACTCCCCAATGCCTCCTTTCTGAATCACGTAGTCACTAGAACTGGTAAGGGAGGATCGGTGGCTTTTAACCCCTGGCTGGATCCACTCCACAGGAGTGCCAGCAAATAATTTGTACAGTCTATAATGAAAATAATTAAAATAATAAATCAATTTTTTCATTATGTCTATGTATTTATGGATTCACCATCAAAAAGTTTAGCATTCACTGTTATCAAAATACCACAGATACTCTGATATGTTTTTCACCCCATTTTATTAGAAATTAATGGTTTACATATAGTAAAGTTGTTGATACATGGGTACAATTTTTCATTTCCTCATGATAGGTTTCTACAAAACACTTCAGCCCCATCTCAGAGGGTCTGATTTCTTTTAAATGAAGTCTTTGAAGAGTGAATCACAGTAAGATTTGTTTTAACATAATTATGAAGCTAGCTATTTTTTATATTTTGTTTATATTGAATATAATCAGAGAAAGTGAGAGGAAAGATAGGGATGCCTGTGGTACTACTCCAATGCTTATGAAGCCTCCCCACTGCAGGTGGGGACTGCAGGCTTAATCCCATGTCCTTGTATACTGTAATTATTGTACTCTAACAGATGCTTCACTGCCCATTTGGGAAGCTATATATTTCAATATATTTCTTATGGTGATGCATGGGGTCTGTTACATGCCCCAAGCCATACTTGAAGAGTTTACATATTTTTTTCTTGTTTAACTTTTTATAAATGCAGGAAAGTGAGCCCCACCCTAGAGCTTCCAGAACTGGGGGAAATATAGGCTCTGTAAAGGAAGTGGGAGGTTCCTGTTTTCTTAGGGCTTAAGAAGGCAATAGATAGTTATTGTTATAACCAAATTATTTGGCAATTGGTTTAACTTTGAAAAATACCTTTGTTAGGATTTGCTGTATCATACACAACATCACCATAGTTTATGTCCTTCAACATTATTTGTAAATAGCTGTTCCTATAAAGTAATGTCACTGGTTGCTTCTGTTCTCCCTGGTCTAAGCTTTTAAGAGAGGTCAGAATTTCAAAGACTCAGCTTATGGTTTGTGCATTAAGAATTTTGAGACATTCAATCAATTTTTCCTCTCTTATATTAATTAAATAGTGGTTTATATGACTACAAGTTAATAAGAGTGTACATAAACATCATTCCCACCACAAAAGATTGTGTCTCATCCCATATTTGAAAGTCAAATAGGTAAAGAAAAAAATGTATTTTTGAAAGATAAGGAAGAGTGATAAAGTTGATGCTATTTTCAAATGAATAAAGCAAAGGCATAGAGAGGTTTTATGACCTCCTCAAGGTCACAAAAGGAGTCAGCAGCATAGCCAGGAATAGTGGCCAAATCTTTTGGACTCATTGTCCAATGCTCAATTCACCATACTTTACTCTCTCCATGGTGTACAATTTGCTCCTTACTTCAAGTCACTCAGATGTGCTCTTTGGCAAAAAGGGCTATTCAAAGAAGCAGGAGACTCCTTTCCTCTCAATGTCTCCCCTGCATCAGGCCCTGTGGGGGTGCTGCCATCCTTGTCACCCTGCCATAGCCTACCCACAGAGATGTTTCACCGAGTGGGGCTCTGAGTGCCCACTGAGCATGTTAATCCTTAACTTACACAGTTTTTTTGGGACAGAACATCTGTGGATTCCAAGAGAGAGCAGATGGCACTGAGCTGTGCCAAACTCAGCACCTCTCTCCTCCAAACTACATTCTTCCCTTAGCATCCGCAAACCATGGCAGGAGGGACCCCGTGCTTCTGCAAAACACATGGACAGAACTGTGGGCAATGATATCCTT
This sequence comes from Erinaceus europaeus, assembly GCF_950295315.1. Taxonomy (NCBI): domain Eukaryota; kingdom Metazoa; phylum Chordata; class Mammalia; order Eulipotyphla; family Erinaceidae; genus Erinaceus; species Erinaceus europaeus. The sequence continues at coordinate 147,791,404 of NC_080163.1, forward strand.
GAAAAGGAAATATTCTTACCTAACTCATCTCTTCCCTGGTATTAATTTACAGTAGATTTGTGCCATCTCTTCAGTTTCCTGAAGTTACCTCACTCTGAGAGCATATGGCCAATAGAAGACAGACACAGCTTATTAGAAAAGTTACTTTTCCTCATAGATAATCTTCTAACTATATTTTTGCAACATACCTGTTAGAAACTTCTAGGTTTATGCACTAATGGACTGATCGCTAATAGGCTACCTTAAAAATGTATTTATAATTATTTCATGCTATTGAACCTTAGTTTGAATGAGAAAAAAATTCAATTTAGTATTCGTTAATGAGGTTAGAATCTTTCATTTCCTCTAGACCAAGTTAAAGATAAAACATTGAGAAATATTACAAATATTGCCCTCTGTTGAGGAAAGCAGTAAAAAGGGCTATTTTTTTCTGATTTAAATAAAACAATAAATTGAATAGTTATTTGTTACCATGAACACTGACCTTCAAAATAACAATAAAATCCAACTCTCACTGTCCTATTAGTAAAGAAAAAGTACGAAATAATTTTAATAAAATGTATTTACTGAGTAAAAATCAAAATGTAGGAGCTCAGAAATCATGTTTTTTCATTATTGGACCCTACTTTACCATCTAACCTCTTTCCATGTCATATGCTCAATGTTTATTGAGCACTACAACCAAGGCTAGCTGGAAAAATTCAATTTTACAACAGTGGATCCTTTTATTTTAAATTAATTAATTAATTAATTTTTGCCTCCAGGGTTATCACTGGGGCTCAGGGCCTGCACTATGAATCCATTGCACCTGGAGGCCATTTTTTCCCATTTTCTTGTAAAATAGCACAGAGAGAAGTTGAGAGAGAAGAGGAAGACAGCCACCTGCAGACCTGCTCTACCACTTGTGAAGCAATCCCTCCAAAGGTGGGGAGTCAGGAACTTGAACCAGAATTCTTGTGTGGGTCCTTGCACTTCAAACAATGTGCACTTAACCCGATCTGCTATACTCATATAATATTTCATTTCTGATCATTGAATATGTGCATTTTTTTCTCCAAATTCTCTAAGATGCCAGAATTGTGTCCTACAATTTAATACCACATACACAGATAAAGTATCAGATTCCAGGTTCAATGTTGTTCAGTCCCACAGACTAAATAGACCCCACTACTAAGAACACTGTCCCTCAGCCCCCTATCTACTTCAGATGCCATTCCCGAGTTCATGGTATAATCTAAGTTTTTGAACAACCAATGTATAGTAGAGATTCCAATAATTTTGCTTCAGGTTTGATTAACATGTTAGAGCAGTTAATAGAACTCAAAGAAAAAGTTAACTTGTGTTTACCAGTTTACTACAAAAGGACCTAGTAAAGGATTCAGAAAAGCATTCTAATGGAAGAAAAATGTAGGGCAATATATGTAAGAAGGGACACAAAACATCTATCCTCTCTCTTGTCATACTATTCACCTTGTACTTTAACCTATTTACCAACCTGGATATTCTTTAAATTTTGAGTTTTTAAGGAAACTTCATTATATAGGTGTGGTTGATTTAGTCACTCACTATTGGAAATGGAATCAACCTCCAGTCTCTGTGCCCTATCTGAAGGTAGAGCAGTGGAAATGAAACTTAAAATACTTTAACCATTCAGTTGCTGCCATTGTATTATTTTTTAAAGAATGTCAGAGAAGGCAGAGAGAACTAAAAACAAGCAAGCAAACAAAAAGTGTCAAACATAGTGCAGATAAGCTATACCAAATCAACTATAGAACATCTCCCCTCTCACCAAAACAAAGCAAAAACAATTACAAAAAGTAACTATCAAACATAAACTCCAGAGAGTGAAAGCTTCCTTTGGTATGGTGGGCACTAGACTTGAACCTGAGTCACACACAAGACAAAGCATACTCAGTTTCTTCTACTAGCAGCAAACCATCATCCTTAAGCATAATCCAGAATGTACTCCACTAGCATATAGAGGGCATTGGTTGACATCACTAAGGAAATGACAACAGTTATGGAAGCTCTGACTAGAGGAATAAGACAATGAGAAGGAGAGAGTCTAAGTCCAAAAAATTAGAAAAAGATGTTTCTAATGTTCTAACCTGAGTCACAGAACAATATCTGTATTTTCTATTATCTCACTCAGGTGCTGTGTTAAGTTAATGAGAATAGAGAACAAGAAAGTTAAGAATCCCATCCCCCCCATGGAAACTATATCCTGATATTAAGGATAATAACTGAAATGTAGGGAGTTGGGTTGTAGTGCAGCGGATTAAGCACAGGTGGCGCAAAGCACAAGGACTGGCATAAGGATCCCGGTTCGAGCCCCCAGCTCCCCACCTGCAGGGGAGCCGCTTCACAAATGGTGAAGCAGTTCTGCAGGTGTCTATCTTTCTCTCCCCCTCTCTGTCTTCCCGTCCTCTCTCCATTTCTCTCTGTTCTATCCAACAACTACAACATCAATGATAACTACAACAATAAAACAGCAAGGGTAACAAAATGGAATAAATAAATAAATAAATATTTAAAAATAATTGAAATGTAAATATGAGCCATAAATATAGTTTTAAAAGGTTTAAGAAGTAGAAGGTAATTTGTTCTGTATAAATTGGCGAGGAACCAAGCCTCAATTGAACAACATTCTTTTTAAAAGCAAGAGAAACTGTAATCCAAGTGGCTATTAATACTAAATGTATTCAGGGGTTATAAAGAAGTTCATTGTGGCTGCTGTTAAGTGACCAAAGAATATACAGCTGTAAAAATATATATACAGAGTTAAGAATTCATATCATGCCTATCAGTTCCTTTTCTTTCTTCTCAATAGATTTTTAAAATTTTATTTATTATTATGAGACAAAGACATAAAGAAATTGAGAAGAGAGGGGGAGAGAGACAGAGAGACACCTACAGCATTGCTTCATCACTTGTGAAGCTTTCCCCTTGCAGGTGGGGACCAGGGGCTTGAACCCAGGTCCTTGCACACTATAATGCGTGTGCTTACCAGGTGCACCACTGCCTTACTCCCAGTCAGTCCCTTTTCTGTTGTCACTATGCTCAACTGCAAACCATGAACCACTTCAGATATTGTGTGTACTTCATGTTGAGTGTTTGTAGCACTAATGTACTAGATAACAACAAAACCTCTTTGTAATGAATGAATAATATTCCAGAGTGTGTGAGTCTTCCTAAAACAGATCACCTTTACCTGAAATGCTAAAATGCTGAAATGCCAGGGACACTGCCAGTTCTTTGGGTACCATGAGCAGTTTCACTGACTGAGTATGTGTGTGGATCCATCAGAGGTCCTGCTTGATGGAAAAGAAAATAAATGGATGAGGATTTGGGGGCTAATGTTCTGAGGCAGAGATGATCTTGTGGTAGTTGTGATACTTACAATAACAGAAGTACACTCTTTTTAAAGCCTTATTTCCCCCTCACATTTTTTTTCTTCTTTATTACCACTAAGGTTGTCACTGGGGGTCAGTGCCTACATGACACATCCACTGCTCTTGGTAACCATTTATTTTCTTCCTCCACCTAAGTCTCCCTTTTTGGATAGTAAAAAGGATATATAGAGAAAGAAACAACCCTGCTTCATCACTCATGACGTTTCCCCCCTTGCAGATGGGAACCATATGTTTGAACCTGTGGTCCTTATGTATGGTAATGTGTATACCTATCAGGTATCCCCACCCAGACAGTTAGCCCCACCCCTTTCCTTAGTCTTGACTCAGGAGAAAGAATATTTAAGGAAAATGTTTCATACATGAGATGGTAATTCTGTTGAAAGGAGTATTTTTAAAAGATACTCATTTTATATCCATAAAGTTGTCAAGATACAAATATCCTAATTAGCTTTCTTGATTTTTTATGTTATTTATTTATTTTGTATAGAGACAGAGAGAAACTAAGAGTGGAGGGAAGATAGAGAAGGAGATAAAAAGAGAGAGACCTGCAGACTTGCTTCACTATTTGTGAAGCTTTCCCCCTGCAGGTGGGGAAAATATCCTAATTAGCTTTTAAAAACTTATATTTATTGACTGTTGTCTCTGATTTACAGTGTCACATAACCCTAAAATACATGCTAACCTATCACCAAAATGCCTTTTCTCTCCAATGTAGTCTACTTCTTCCACAATAACCCCTTTGCACCTAACTCCTCAGAGAACCCAAGTCCACATACACAGACATAGTGTTTATATATGTTTTCTCACTCTCACATGTGTGTGAGATTCTATGTTCTCTCCCAGGACCACTTCCTCAACTATTGTATATTATTCTGAATGTGATAAGTCGAGATCTTTTCAAATGTGGTATTATTTTCACCTCCACATTGCAGGCACATTCTGATATAGGAGGCATAAATATTTTATAGAGTCATAAAATATATGCACATATATCAATTAATCAGAAAGACTATCAATGTTTGAAAAAGTATCATGAATTGAACACATTCATGTAAACAGTACATAGAAACCTGATGAAGAGGTGGGAGATTTTCTTTTTTTTCCTTGTGTTTCTCTGTGTCAATGGGTAACTATTTTCTTGACTTTCTTGTCTTTTTTTTTTTTTTTTTTTTTTTTAGAAAAAGAGGCAGAGAGAGTGATCCTTCAGTGTGGCAGGGACTAGACAAAACAGTGCACTACCCAAGTGAGGTACTTCACCAGACTTATTTAAATTTTATATACCTGTAGGTAAAGGTATCTCCATTTCTCTGTTCAACATTTTGTCACATAATGGGTAGCTTCAATAGCCTACATTATTTTTTTTTCCCAGTTTAATTGGTAAAAATCCATGCTGAAGTTTTCAGAAAATTCAGTTTCTGGTGAAAACTTTCTTTCTAGTCACCTTTTCACTGGCACATATATTCACTATGTGTATGGGAATTAGGGATGAAGAATGAATGAAAACAAATAAACACTGTTTTTTTTTCTCTCTCTCTCTCTTTTGATAAGAATGCTAGTTATTTTATATTAAGATTCCATCATAAAGACATATTTGTTTTTACTTCATATAGGTTTTGTTTCCAAATATAGTCTGGGGCAAGGCTTTAACATATGAATGGTGGGAGGTTTTGAGGCCTATTAGTCCATTGCAGTATCTTCATTTATACATTATTTTCTATTTAGTTTTATTTAAATTATGTTAGTTTTCATCTTGTATAGCTGTAGCTTATTTTTTTCTCATCACTATTTAGTAATACACTGCAGAAATATATGTCACTCATTTTTTTTTTGGATAAGCATTTGGATACTTTCACATTTTTTTAGGCTTTTGTGAGTATTGTTTCAATAAAGAAACATTTCTGCATGTTCCTGGGTCATAGGTAATACTATGTTCAGCTTTAGTAGATATTGCCAGACTATTGCTCAAAATGACTATATCAACTTGCATTCACACCAGTAATGTAGGATGGTTTTTGTTCCATTACCTAATGAACATAACGTACTTTAATTTTTAATTTTACAGAAGAAAGATTTCTATTCTTCCTAAAATCTGGTTTTGCTTGCTAAATAGATAATAAATGTTGTTGTAGGCCAGCAACACTGCTCACTTGGGTAGTACACTTGCCTTGCCAAATGCATGGCCCAGACCCCACCTTCATTAGAAGAGGCTTTGGTGCTGTGGTGTTTTTCTCTGACAAAGTAAAAATCAGTTCAAAATGGTGAAGCCCTACCAATGAGAGAAACACAAAAAGGAAAAAAAATGAGTTATTTCATTCACTGATGGCCTTTGATGAAGTTTAATTTCTCTTCACGTAGCCAGGGGACACAAACAAATACAAGGGATTGAGAAGAAACACCGAGAACTTCTCTTTATAATGTTATCTAATATCTGTAAGTACTGTGCTAATAATTTACAATCTGGGAAGCTGGGCAGTAGCACAGCCAATTAAGTGCACATGGCATGAAGCCCAAGGACGGGTGAAAAGAATCCCAGGTCAAACCCCCAGCTCCCCAACTGCAGTGGAGCAGGTCCGCAGGTGTCTATCTTTCTCTCCCCCTCTCTGTCTTCCCCACCTTTCTGTATTTCTTTCTGTCCTATCCAACAACATTGACAGCAATAACAACAATGATAAACAACAATGGCAACAAAAGGGGGAAAATAGCCTCTAGGAGCAGTGGATTCATAGTGCAGGGACTGAGCCCCTGTGATAACACTCGAGTACCCCCCCAAAAAATATTACAATCTAGATTGACACTAGTGTCCTCACTTAGTTTCATGATTAAGATTCTTAGATACCACACATTTTAGTTCTCATTCAACTTTCCATGTGTTAGTGTTTTAGTCACAACATGATTTGATTCATCCCTTATTTGTGTTCTAGTACTTAAGATTTTTGTATGTAAAGATGATCTGAAGAATTTTTCTTTACAAAACAATAATTTGAAAAATAGGGGGGTAAGGCTGTTTTTTTTCTTTCAAGTACTATTTTATAATAAATGTAATAGTAAGAGCTTTAAAAGTAATATATGCTTGAGAGGTAGTATCTTGGAAATAGATATTGGAAAATATTTCTATTTAGTAGTCTTTGACACTGAAAACTATTTCACATGCATCATAAAAACTCTCTTACCTGTAACATTTAAAGCTCTGGAAATATGATTTCATACCATCTTATAAATACTCTAAAATCCTGTCTGTTTTAAATTTTTTTGTGTTAAAAACATGAAGAAACAACATCTGATTTGTTTGCAAAGATAACTGATTATACAAGGAAAGTTGGCACTTAGTGCCCTAATTTCAGCAAAAAGCTCATAATTGGTGAATATATATATATATATATATATATATATATATATATATATATATACATATCTAAAATTGTGATTGATAGAGGAAACACTCAAAATGCATTTGCACAATTTGAATCTTTTTAAAAATTATTTTTGGAGTTATGGGAGCCACTAAAAATAGTATTGAAATAATCTATGATATAAAGTCTAGTTCTAAATTCAAATCATTAAGTAAAGATTTTACAAAAAAAAAAAAAAGAAACCAGGTAGTGAAATAACTGCCAGTAAAACCTTAATAGTCCAGGGGAGGGGATGGGATATGGAGATTGGGTGGTGGGAATTGTGTGGTGTTGTACCCCTCCTACCCTATGGTTTTATTAATTTATCCTTTCTTAAATAAAAAATAAATTAAAAAAAACCTTAATAGTCCTTTTACTGTCAGCAAGAATATCTTGTTACTTTAATAAAATTAGCTTAAAATATTTGAAAATCTTGTTCTTTTAATTGCCAATGTAATAATACAGTAATTTTCTATGATTAGAAATGTATGTAAACATATACAAATATTTATGCACATATATAGGTGCTGCTTCTCATGTGCTTTTACTAAAACGTATAAATGATAAGAGTCTTGATGTTAGTGTACTGTGCTGGTTAATAATGAAAGTGATGGGGAAAAAAATGGTGCCAGGAACAGTGGATTCACTATGTAGGCCCCAAGTACCAGTGGTAACCCTGTAGCAAAAATAAGAAATTAAAAAATAGTAGAGACAATGCTAAATAGCTGAATTTGACATACTGCTAGTGAATGCCAAATTGGTTTTAAAGTAAAATAAATAAATAAATAAATCATTGGTGACTTCTAGGGATATGACTTGATCCAGGACATAGGCACAATTTTTGTGTGTCTGTTTATGTGTATGTGTGCATGTGGATGAGGTGGAGAACACTAATAAGGACTTTTTTTTAATAAAAAAAATTGTATTTACTTAGAAGCATTCAAAATGTCAACAAAACAGCTGCAACTTTCTTTTTTTGCAATTACAGAGTGGTATTTCAGTTTAACAGAACAACAATTATTTTGTATAAGCTGCATCATAGACAACTGAAGATGAAAAATAAATAAATAACTACCATCCCCATATATAACTAATTTGTGCTGTGCACCAATAAGAACCTGCTTTAAATTTCCATGCCAATTTACAACCCCCTTACTGTACCAGGCAAGGTTAGTGGCTATTGAAAAATACCACCAGGACAGGGCTATCTAAAGACACATTCGGTAGTGTGTTAACTATACAAAAAAAGACACTGTACAGTTTAAAAACAAATCTTACACAGCCTTATATTTCAATTTTTTTCTTTAAAAGGAGTGAGTTGTGTACAGTGGGGTTAAATGCTTTATAGACAAGAAAAAAAACTGCGCGAGAACCAACTTATTCATCATCATCATCTTCCTCTTCATCTTCATCTTCTTCATCTTTCTCTTCTTCCTCATCCTCTTCTTCATCTTCCTCCTCTTCCTTTTTTTTTTCTTGCTTTTTTCGGCTTTGACAACTCCCTTTTTGGCTGCATAAGGCTTGCCTTTAGCTCGGTAGGCAGCAATATCCTTTTCGTATTTTTCCTTCAGCTTAGCAGCCTTCTTTTCATAAGGCTACTTGTCATCTGCAGCAGTGTTTTTCCACATCTCTCCCAGTTACTTTGCAACATCACCAATGGATAGGCCAGGATGTTCTCCTTTGATTTGGGGGCCATACTCAGAACAAAACAAGAAAAAGGCCGACGGAGGCCTCTTAGGTGCATTGGGGTCCTTGAATTTCTTTTTTGTTTCCCCTTTAGGGGAGATATAAATTTTCATTTCTCTTTCATAACGGGCCTTGTCAGCCTTTGCCATGTCTTCAGATTTTCCTTTCTCTTTAGCAGACATAGTCTTCCATCTCCCTGAGCACTTCTTGGAAAATTCTGAAAAGTTGACTGAAGCATCCGGGTGCTTCTTCTTGTGCTCCTCGCAGCAAGTTTGCACAAAGAATGCATATGATGACATTTTGCCTCTTGGCTTCTTAGGATCTCCTTTGCCCATGTTTGATTACTTTTCCTCCGCGAGGCACAGAGTTGCCCAGTGCCCGTCTGACTCGCACTTGCTCCGGCGCTGTCTCTATAGAGCTCAGTGTACTGCAATGGCCGTGAGAGCTGGAGCCAGACGCAGCCTCCTCACTCTCTCCGCTCTGTAACATTCTAATAAGGACCTTTTAAGATTACAGTGCTTTATCTATATGTGAGACTCATAGTATGGAATTTAAATGTGATAAAAACAGAATGAGAACCAAGAAGAACTACAAAATCTAAATGCACCAATCACAGACAAAGAAATTGAAACCGTTATTAAGAATCTCCCCAACAACAAAAGTCCTGGACCAGATGGCTTCACAAACGAATTCTACAAAACTTTCAAGAAACAGTTAATACCCATACTTCTTAAGCTATTCCATAAGATTGAAGAAACAGGAATACTCCCTTCCACCTTTTATGAAGCCAACATCATCCTGATTCCAAAAGCTGATACGGACAAAACAAAAAAGGAAAACTACAGACCAATATCTCTGATGAACATAGATGCCAAAATATTAAACAAGATCTTGGCCAACCGGATACAGCAACACATCAAAAAGATTGTTCATCATGACCAAGTGGGGTTCATCCCAGGAATGCAAGGCTGGTTCAACATCTGTAAGTCAATCAATGTCATTCACCACATCAATAAAAGCAAAGCCAAAAACCACATGATTATCTCAATAGATGCAGAGAAAGCCTTTGACAAAATCCAACACCCATTCATGCTCAAAACTCTACAAAAAATGGGAATAGATGGGAAATTCCTCAAGATAGTGGAGTCTATATATAGCAAATCTACAGCCAACATCATACTCAATGGAGAGAAGCTGAAAGCATTCCCCCTCAGATCGGGGACTAGACAGAGCTGTCCACTGTCACCGTTACTCTTCAGCATAGTATTGGAAGTTCTTGCCATAGCAATCAGGCAAGAGAAAGAAATCAAAGGGATACAGATTGGAAGGGAAGAAGTCAAGCTCTCACTATTTGCAGATGATATGATAGTATACATAGAAAGGCCTAAAGAATCCAGTAGAAAATTACTGGAAGTTATTAGGCAATATAGCAAGGTATCAGGCTACAAAATCAATGTACAAAAATCAGTGGCATTTCTTTATGCAAACACTAAATCTGAAGAAGACATCCAGAAATCACTCCCCTTTACTGTTTCAGCAAAATCAATCAAATACCTAGGAATAAAGTTGACCAAAGAAGTGAATGACTTGTATGCTGAAAACTATGAGTCACTACTCAAAGAAATAGAAACTGATACCAAGAAATGGAAAGATATCCCATGCTCATGGATTGGAAGAATAAATGTCATCAAAATGAATATTCTCCCCAGAGCCAATACAAATTTAATGCAATACCCATCAAAGTTCCACCAAGCTTCTTTAAGAGAATAGAACAAACACTACAATCACTTATCTGGAACTTGAAAACACCTAGAATTGCCAAAACCAACTTAAGGAAAAGAAACAAAAATGGAGGCATCACACTCCCAGACCTTAAACTATATTATAAATCCATCATCATCAAAACAGCATGGTACTGAAACAAAAATGGGCACACAGACCAGTGGAACAGAATTGAAAGCCCAGAAGTAAATCCCCACACCTATGGACATCTAATATTTGATAAGGGGGCCCAAAGGATTAAATCCAAAAAGGAGGCTCTCTTCAATAAATGGTGCTGGGAAAACTGGGTTGAAACATGCAGAAGATTGAAATTGAACCACTTTATCTCACCAGAAACAAAAATCAACTCCAAATGGATCAAAGACCTAGATGTCAGACCAGAAACAATCAAATACTTAGAGGAAAACATTGGTAAAACACTTTCCCACATACACCTCAAGGACATCTTTGATGAATCAAACCCAATTGCAAGGAAGACTAAAGCAGAAACAAACCAATGGGACTACATCAAATTGAAAAGCTTCTGCACATCCAAGGAAACTATTAAACAAACAGAGAGACCCCTCACAGAATGGAAGAAGATCTTCACATGCCAGACATCAGACAAGAAACTAATCAGCAAAATATATAAAGAGCTCAGCAAACTTATCACCAAAAAAGCAAATGACCCCATCCAAAAATGGGCAGAGGATATGAAGAAACATTCACCTCAGAGGAGATCCAAAAGGCTAACAAACATATGAAAAACTGCTCTAGGTCACTGATTGTCAGAGAAATGCAAATTAAGACAACACTAAGATACCACCTCACTCCTGTAAGAATGGCATACATCAAAAACGACAGCAGCAACAAATGCTGGAGAGGATGTGGGGACAGAGGAACCTTTTTACATTGCTGGTGGGAATGTAAATTGGTACAGCCTCTGTGGAGAGCAGTCTGGAAAACTCTCAGAAGGCTAGACATGGACCTTCCATAGGATCCAGTAATTCCTCTCCTGGGGTTATACCCCAAGGACTCCATAACACCCAACCAAAAAGAGGTATGTACTCCTATGTTCATAGCAGCACAATTCATAATAGCTAAAACCTGGAAGCAACCCAGGTGCCCAACAACAGATGAGTGGCTGAGAAAGCTGTAGTATATATACACAATGGAATACTATGCAGCTATCAAGAACAATGAACCCACCTTCTCTGACCCATCTTGGACAGAGCTAGAAGGAATTATGTTAAGTGAACAAAGTCAGAAAGATAAAGATGAGTATGGGATGATCCCACTCATCAACAGAAGTTGATTAAGAAGATCTGAAAGGGAAACTAAAAGCAGGACGGGATCAAATTGTAAGTAGGGCACCAAAGTAAAAACCCAGTGGTGAGGGGTATACATGCAGCTTCCTGGGCCAGTGGGGGGTGGGAGTGGGCGGGAGGGATGGGTCACAGTCCTTTGGTGGTGGGAATGGTGTTCATGTACACTCCTAGAAAGATGTAGACATATAAATCAGTAGTTAATTAATATGAGAGGGGGAAAATCAGTTGTATGTCTCAAAGTTTCTCAAAACACAAACTGAATCTTTTTAATATATATAGGCTGTGTATTTGATATGCGGACTCTCTCAAAAGCCTAGACCAAGTAGATTAGAAGCATCCAATAGCACAGCTGGATACTGTACAGCAAACCATAACAAAGGGACTTTTCAAAGTTAACCCAATTAACAAATAATGTGATGATAACATTAACTATCGATTGTCTTTTTGAACCCTAAGACAGCAGGAACCTCACATCTTCACTATAGAGCCCCTACTTCCCCCAGTCCTGGAACCCTTGGATAAGGCCCACTTTCCCGTATGCATCTCCCAATCCAAACCAAATAATATTGCATCCGCCGATCACAATCTAACCAACACAATGATTGCCACCTCAACATGCTTCACCTTGTATCCAGAGACTTCACGTGTGGAATGACAACCCTTCAGCTTCATTACTTGGGTGAGACCTTTCCTTTTATAGTACACTCTAATTTCATCTCAGGTAGTTCACTTTCTAACAAAGTCCCATAACCTAGATATACACCAGTTTCTGTGAGAGAGAGCTTATGTGCACACATATCCATAAACTACTGCAAAATATATACCTGAAAGCAGAAGTACACTAGAGTTTGCATTGAGTACCTCCCTAACACTTCCTCTCCACTATTCCAAGCTTGGGATCCATGATTGCTCAACAAATTGTTTGGCTTCATATGTTAACTCTCTTTTCAATCACCAGGTTCCAGATGTCACCAGGTTGCTGGCCAGTCTTCCCTGGATTGAAGACCCCACCAATGTGTCCTGGAGCTCAGCTTCCCCAGAGACACACCTTACTAGGGAAAGATAGAGGCAGACTGGGAGTATGGACCGACCAGTCAACGCCCATGTTCAGCGGGGAAGCAATTACAGAAGCCAGACCTTCTACCTTCTGCAACCCTCAATGACCCTGGGTCCATGCTCCCAGAGGGTTAGAGAACGGGAAAGCTATCATGGGAGGGGGTGGGCTATGGGGATTGGGTGGTGGGCATTGTGTGGAGTTGTACCCCTCCTACCTTATGTTTTTTTTCATTAATCCTTTCTTAAATAAAAAATTTAAAAAAATAAAATAAAATAAATAAAACAAAACAAAACAACAACAAAAAAAACAGAATGAGAAGAACAGGGGTCTGACTAACTGTAGAATGTCAATGTTTGGAAGTCAAAATAATGTTAAGAAGCCATCAAGGAGAATCAGAAGGAATGACAGGTGTCATATGAGGAAAATTTTCATTATGCATATTCAAAAAAAACTTGTTTTAAAGAGTAAGATTTGTTCAAATGTTGGTGAAAGATTAGATTAGGAAGGTTAACAAAACTTGGCAAACTTGATTACCGACATATTGACACAGGTAATTTTAGTAGATTGACTGTATGAAGGCCAAAAGTACAATAAAGATGTAATAAGTATAGATAGCTTTTCCATAAATTTTTACTATAGTGGGCACATAGAAATGCCTCACCACCATATAAAATGTCTCTCAAACTGTTTTGCACTGACACTCTCAAATATTTTGTCATTTGGTTTGTATGGTTTTATGTATACTTTGCATAGTCTTCACAAGATTACCCTCCCCCTTCTTATTCACTACACATCTGCTTCTATTTAATAATGAATTTTTAGCAAATCTGTATCTGGTCTGTAAGATATAGAAGCAATTAACTATTGTCACAGAGCAAATTGACACCTGAAATATAGTGACTTTTGTCGTCCTTGCTAACTATATCCATTGTAACAAATCCAATTGCTTCCTTTTTAAATCTTTTTAAATTTTTTATTTGGATATTTTTGGGTAGAGATTGATAAGGGAGGGGTGGTATAAAGTGAGAGAGATAGAGAGATATTTATAGTACTGCTTCACCACTTGTGAAGTTTCCCCCCTGCAAGTGGGGACCAGGGACTTGAACCTTGGTCTTTGCACACTGTAATGTGTTCGCTTAACCAGGTGTGCCACCACTTGGCCCCCCAATTGCTTCTTTACAGTTCCCATGCTTTGGTTCTCTCCATTTGGTCTTTCTCTTTCTAAATATAAAAAATATTGAGTCAGAAGGTGACTTAGTGGTGAAGCTTGATCTCCAGCACTGCATAAAATTTATTATTCCAGGTAGTCTGTGATTTTTATAAATTCGTGTACCTTACCCTTTACCTCTTCAGTGTCTCCTACTAAATCTAGTGCTGAGTGTGATCATTTATTCACCAACTGTATCTTCCTGCAATTTAAGTCAATTGAGTTTTTAAAAACTGAATTGTAAAAAAACAAAAAAAGAAAAGAAAGAGAGAGAGATTATGTGGCCACACCAGTACTATACCAAATAAGAGAATGTTATGTATTAAAATTTAACTTCGTCTGAATCATTAGTACTTCTGTTTTTAGAATCTATTGGAAAAGAACAGGGGGGCAGAGAAGCAAATGTTTAGAAAGAAGGCAAAGCAAAGTGTATTTTGTGATTTGATCACAGTTTTCTGGCGAACCTCAAAGCAATTACAGACTTAAATGAGCTATGTCCTAGTTTTCTTACTTTGTTAAATCTAAGCTAGATTCTCCCAGCATGTGAGCTGTTCTGAAGAAATTTCTTAGGTGCTTTTGAAACCTGTATCAATATCACAAATCAGTTTTCCTCATTTGTGCATTGCTGTTTCATATACCCTGGTGGCACACCAGTGGCTAAAGAAGACCTTGTAACTACCTGAAATCCTTGTCATATCCTCTGAGGACTGTGGAAAGGGAATACTACCTACATTTTTGTTCTGATCTTACATCCATAGAGCTGACCTTGTCCTTTGCCTTTTAGCATTTTCATTCTCTTATCTCAGCTTGAATTTAGTTGAAGGCAATGAGAACATTTTATTTAGACAAAATTTTGGATGGGTGTTTTGAAAATGACCTCTGGTTTACATAAATGTACCAGATATGGAAACAGAAAGAAATACATATTTTAAGAGTCCGAGGCATGCTAAGCTCTTTACAGAATTTCATCTCATCACAGCAAAACTTTGAAGTGAATATTGTGACTATTTAAAAAAAAAAAATTTAAAAAGGTGACAATGCCAAGGTTACAGAGTGAACTGATTAAAAGTTAGTACTTATGGCATAGAGACCCATACTCTTTGTATTAAATCATACTAACACTGCTAGTAATACAATCCCTTAATAAATAGAACATTAATTGCTGATTGTCTTAGGGTTAAGAATAGGGGAATTGAAGATATCATGGTTTTCCTTAACTTTTAGATTTACCCCAGTAAATAAAAAAATTCTTGAGAGAGGAGACTTGAAGTCTAACTTGGAAAATAAGTTCTACAAATATTTTTCCATAATGTTTCATTACTTATTTCACAATATATAACTAAGGAGATAGAGGCCAGAACATCACCCTTTCATACAAAATACTGGGACTCAAACTTGGGACCTCATGTTTGTAAGTCCTCAACACTAATCACTGTACAAGCTGCCTGACTGTTTCAAACGGCCATTTATAAATAGTTATATTACTTAGAATTTAACCATTCTTTCAAACTGTTGTCTGTTATAAATATATGCATGTGTCTTTATACTTAAACCTAACTGTTAATGAATTAAAAACTAAGCTAAATTTTGGATTCTTGAGAATGAAGGGGACTAGGGGTCCTGCTGATTGATGGTGGAAAAGTACTTGAGCTGGGGATGAAAGTATGAGAAATTATACTCATCTTTCAACAGCTTTACTGTAAACCACTAACCCCCTAAATAAATTATCAAAAAAAGAAATTCTAACTATAAACTGATTATGTATTATGATAACTAACACAGCAAACTTAATACAGACTTTCTCAAGTGAGATTTTAAAATCATGTGTAATTTCACATCTTCACTTGCAATGTTTAGGTGCATGCAGTGATAAAATAGGCTAACAATAAACTGTATTAAATCATTACATGTTAAAATGCATTGTTGAGAAAATATATAAGAAAGATGTGTAATATTATTATGGCATGTGCAAAGGTAAAGACAACAAAGAAAAGTAAATAAAACTTCAAACTCCAGGAGTCATTGCACTCCTATCCAAATGCACCTTAAATAAGCTAAGCAGATTCTGATATACTCATTACGTAAATGTCAATAGAAGGTATATCACTTGAATCAGTCTTAATACTTTGTTAATCATAGGTTTTCATTGCTTGAGAATTTGTCTTATAGTTCATGGACTATTGAAGGAAGAAGTTTTCTGATTCTTTAATTTATGTCATCCAGTAGATGAACTACTAACTTCATATTGTGCGTTTACAAAAACAATATAGAAATAGATTTAATTGAGTTAAAACAATACAAGTTGTTAAGAATAGGAGAGAAACTATGCACTAGATGCTGATGGATTTTTTAAATTTTCTACTGTTCCCTAGCCTGCCAACTAAACTCTATGAAAAGACAACATATGCATGAAAATGTGCTTTAAGGAAAGGACATTGTAGTAATATGCTAATGAATAATAGCAGTACTGAGTCTGAACTCCAACAGAGTATTTAATATTCTTAAAATGTCTCATGTAAGATGTATTGGAGACACAAATTTTGATCAAGGTGGTAGAATATGAGTGATATTCTTCAGGTAAAATTGGTAGGATTTGGCTACTTATCAGCTTCTAAATTTCTGAAGTTGAATGTACCTGATGCTAGTCGGGAAGAGAGAAAAAATAGTTCTGGGGGAGATAAGCTTCTTCTCATTCTACACACATATTCTTAATGACTTCTAGGTACTGCATATGCACTTTGATAATGCATGAAGCTATCTCTCTTAAAATAAAAATGATGTAATTTTGACTCATTTCCTTTTACCTTCAGTGAAGACTGAGAATAATTGCTCATCTTCCTTTTTATCCTCTCAAATAGTATTTTTCATGTTATCCTTTACTATTCTCTTTGCCATTCTGAATTCCAATTTAACTATCCATAAGGCTTTCCTTACTGGGTTCAGTCTTTATGATCTCCATACCTCAGCCTCATTTAGCTTACAATATTGATTGAAAGACAACAGCAAAACTACTCTACTTAGAAAGTGTAGGAAGAAATATAGAAAGCACTCCTGAGAGTGAGAAAATTTTTTCTCAAAGCCTGGCATTTCTAGGATTTGGGGGCATTGAAATAATGCCACAAATTGCTGCCAATGTCTCAGTTAATCTCCAGCTCTCTCTCTCTCTCTCTCTTCTCTTTCTCTCTGCCTCCGGTGTTATTTCTGTGGATTGGTGGCAGCGCTACAAACCCACTGTCCTGGAAGCCAGTTATCTTCCATTTTATTGGTCAGAACCAAGAGAGAAAGACCTGTAGTCCTGCAGACCTGCTTCACTGATTGCAAAGTGTTCGCCCTGCAGGTGGGGAGGTAGGGGCTTGAACCCAGATCCTTGCATGGGTCCTTGCACTTAGTACTATGTATCACCACCAGGCCACCAGCCTTCATCTTTCTCAGAGAAGTGTTATTGACTTTCCTGACCAAAACCACCTACTATATTATTATATTTCTTTCCAAATAACACTTGCCATAATTGAGAATTTACTTTCATGTATAAAGTTGCTTTCCCCACAGATTATGCAATCATGAGGTTATATTTGTTTTGCTGAATGCTACATTTATAGTACTCAGTAAATGTCCCAGTAAGCAGCAAATGCCCAACAAGTGAGAGAAATGAGAGAATTAATATCAATAAGGAAAAGATTTATAACTTTAAAGTATTTCCACTGTTCCATTTAATTCAAGGAAATTTATTTGTTACTCTATCAGAAAGTTTGGGCTGAACAAATACCTATGTTCTTTCTGCTTCAGTATGGTCTTACACAATGTCTGTCATAGGCAACAAATATTTAATGGGTGATTGTTCAAAAAGGGATTTAGGAATGAAAGTCATTATCACTTGCAAGAATTTTTATGAAATCAGTAGCATAATGGCTTTACTAACTTTATTACTGGTAAATTTATGTAACTTTAGTCTTGGTAAAATACATTTTCTAATGAATTCAATTTCATTTAGAGACACTATGTTTTTAACTTTTTCTAGACTGTACTGAACATAGCAAAGGACTGGGGAAAAGGGATGGGGCAGAGCAGAGAGGTAGTTAGCCTCCGGGAGCATTATGCTAGATATGCATTGTTTGGTAGCTACTACATATTTCATTTGTTTGCAGTTAGGGTCCTCACACCTCAAAAATGTATAATTTCAATGTTTCTGGTTGATTTTTCATTGAGAGAAAGAGAAAATCACCAAAGCACAAGAGTTTCCTCTGACGCAATGTGGCCATTTTTTTTTCAGCATTAAAAACACAATATAAAGAACTTGAGAGACCACAAAGGAAAATATTCTGCCATATAGATTAAATTTGAAAAGTCACATATCATATTATAGTATTTTTGTGTCCTTATCAGGACCTTACTACTTACTGCACAGTGATTTTTTTCAGCTAGAAAGATAGAAAATGGGACAGAGAGGTAACACTACACCAAAGCCTACTCCAGTAAAAGGGTGGGGGGACTTGAAGCTGGATTGAGCACATAAAAAAGAAAGTAATCTATCTTTCCATCTCATATATAAATATATATCTATATATTAAATATACAGTAGATATATATTATAAAATTATATTGTAATATATATTATAATTGTTATATATATATATCCTCCAGCCCCACTAGAAAAAGACAAAGACAGGCTGGAAGTATGGATACCTATCAACCTGCAAGTGCACATGGTCAGCAGAGAAGCAATTATAGCAGCCAGACCTCCCACCTTCTGCACCCCATAATGACTCTGTGTCCATACTTCCAGAGGGATAAAGAATAGAAAAGCTCTCAAGGCAGGGGATGGAATACGGAATTCTGGTGGTGGGAATTGTGTGGAATTCTTATTCTTATTCTATGGTCTTATCAATATTTCCATTTTATTAAAAACCAAAATAGAGCAACAAAAAATATATCCTCCCAGGATAATATCATACTGGACTTATTTAATATGATATGCCTAATCTCAGAAGTTATTTACTTAAAGAAGAAAATTCCTACAGAAATATAGTTTACACATAGTTAAAATATTTCTGGAACATCTCCAAAATCTTTAAGAAAATTACATGCTAAAACCCTGCATTTCTCATTACACACAAGTAGCAATCTCTTTGAAAAAATATTCTAAATGAAAATATTCTATTAGTATGCTTTCACACTAAGTTTAGAAATTGAGTTTCAACTGAGGAATGTTGCCATCATGCTATAGTACTATTACCTAACTACACTGACATTTCTTCAATAGAAACTAGGATGATGACCCAAGTTGAGCACAAGGTCCTATGGGGGCCCACAAAGGGGTGTATTGTGTTGTTACTGATAGAGATGACTGGTAATATTGGGGAGAGGGATTTATTCGAGGTCTAGGCCCATCATGTCTGTTTGGGAATCAGAGGACTCCCCGAATAGGGCCGCAGCTGATGAGGTGGCCTGATAGTGACTAAAGAGTCACCCTAAAGTATGTCAGTCTCTTGCCCTTATTCAGCTTTTGCAGTCCTTGCTTTGATAAGGTTACATTTGGAATGAGTGAGAGAACTGTAATAGGAAGTAGGTGAGGAGGGTATCTAAGTCTAAGCAGAGCAGACACTATTTCATTATGAATTTTATAATGACTCACTGCAGACTATTGTGTACTTTTCTTTCAGGTATATATTTTGCCCTAATTTATTCATATATGTGAACATATGCCCTATCTCATGGGACCTGGTCTATATCTAGGTTTTGGAACTTTGTTAGGAAGTGAACCTCCCGGAATGGAATTAGAGAATCCTATGAAAGGAAAGGTCTCATCCGAGCAATGAGGCTGAAGGGTTGACATCCCACGCCTGACTTCCATGGACACAGTTTGAAGTGAAGCATGCTGAGGTGGTACTCTTTGCATTGATTAGGCCTGGATCGGCGGATGCAATATTATTGAGAGAAGCATGCAGGAAAGTGAGCCCCACCCTAGAGGTTCCAGGACTGGGGGAAACGTAGGCTTTATAGAGGAAGTGGGAGGTCTTAGGGTTTAAGAAGGCAATAGATAGTTATTACTCTAATCATATTATTTGACAATTGGGTTAACTTTGGAAAATCCCTTTGTTAGAATTTACTATATCATACACAACATCATCATAATTTATATCCTTAGACATTATTTGTATATAGCTTGCCACCGGTTGCTTCTGTTCTCCCTGGTCTAAGCATTTAAGATAGTCAACATATCAAAGACTCAGCCTATGGTCTTTAAAAAATTTGAGACATTCAATCAATTTTTCCCCTTATAGTAATTAAATAGTGCTTTATATAACTACAAATTAATAGGAGTGTACATAAACACCATTTTCACCAATAAAAGACTGTGTCCCATTCCATCCTCCCCCCTCCCACTCCACCCCACCTCACCCCCAGTGAAGCTGAACTTCCACCCTTGCCCTCAACCCAGAGATTTTTACTTTGGTGCCTTATTCCAAATTCAGTCAAAACCTGCTTTGAGTTTACCTTTCTGTTCTTCTTTCTCAACTTCTGTTTAAGTGTGGGATCATCCCATATTCGTCTTTGTCTTTCTGACTTAGCTCACTTAACATAATTCCTTCTAGCTCTATCTATCCAAGATGGGTCAGAGATGGTAGGTTCACTGTTATGAATAGCTGCAAAGTAGTATTCCATTGTGTATAGATCCACAGCTTTCTAAGCCATTCATCTGTTGTTGGGCACCTGGGTTGCTTCCAGGTTTTAGCTATTACGAAGTGTGCTGCTATGAAGATGGGTCCTGAAATTGGGGCAGATTGGAATGTTCTTACTCATGACCACAGAATGTGAGCTCAGATCTACAGGGATACAGAGGTCACACAGGCTCCTATGCTGAATATGAGCCCCAGATCATATCAAATCGATGGGGGTTAGAGTCAGCAATATTTATACACCTTTCCCATATTTGGGAGCTACTCTCTTCCCTGATCCAGCTTTCTAGTCCTTTTCTCAGCCATGACATCATCTCCCCAGACAATAAATTGGATCCACCAGCATACCAACAAAAAACTAGTATAGTCACAGGCCCTTTGAAATTTAACTAAAATAGGCCTACTAGCTATCTACAAAATGGAGACTCCCCCCCCCCCCCAACTCTTCATCTGCACTATTCCAGTCTTTGGGTTCATGATGAGTCAGCAATTTGCTTGGCTTTGTATGTTAACTCTCTTTTAGCCACCAGGTTCTAGATGCTAGCATGATGCCAACCAGACTTCCCTGGACAGACAACCCCACCAATGTCTCCTAGAGTCCTGCTTCCCCACTAGGGAAAGAGAAAGACAGGCTGAGAGTATGGATCGACCTGTCATGTTCAGTGGGGAAGAGTTACAGAAGCCAGACTTTCCACCTTCTGCACCCCACAATGACCTTGGGTCCATACTCCCAGAGGGATAAAGAATAGGAAAGTTATCAGGGGAGAGGATGGGATACAAAGTTCTGGTTGTGGGAATTGTGTGGATTTGTACCCCTCTTATCCTATGGTTTTGTCAATGTTTCCTTTTAATAAAAAATTTAAAGAAATTAAAAATATTTAGAAAAAGAAAATAGGTTGATGAAATACAAATTGAACAAATAAGAAAATATTGAAATAATATTTCTGATACTAAAGCAAGTTGTTAGCTTATTATTATTTGTTGACATTCATTTCCAACTATTCATTTTTGTTTATTATAAACAAGGCTCTTTCTTGAGCTCCTTGGCAAAAATCCACAGATGAAATAGCTCAACTGCGTGTTTTATTTGTCATAAACCCATGGTATGTGCCTTTCAACCAGCAGGAAAAAGAAAAAAAAAAAGAGTTAATAGAGCTAATGGCTGATCAATTCAATAGTTCAAAGTAGGAAACTGAAGTTGACAAAGGAATTTATAGACTGTGTAAGATATTTAGTTGCGGGAGAGATAGCTACAGATATTTTGGGAAATTAGAAGTGTTAGGCTATCTCTAGGGTAATTGAAGGACCAAAGAGTAAAAATGTAGAGCTCACTATCTAGGAGAAAAGCTAGGACTGGGAAATGAAGAAATTCCAGTGGAGAATGGGCCTTACTTAGGTAGATGTGGGGAAGGACATAAATCTATATCAAAACCTCTCCTTAAAGAGGCCCAATTTTTTTTTTCCTTTATTTGAGAGAAAAATTGAGAAAGGATAAGGAGATAGAGGGAGAGAGAGAGAAGAGAGAGAGAGAGAGAGAGAGAAAAAGACACTGTAGCACTTACTGTCCTCCTTCCCCACAGTCCTTTGCTTTGATGCAGTAAAGCAGAGGCTATTATTATAGTTTAAGGTCTGGAAAAAAAGCATATGTATAGATGTCATCTAGTATCAGACTCAATACAGTTAACAGGAAGGCATTTCCTTAGTTACAATACACTGCTAATGCTAAGAATAACCCACCAAGGCTTTATTCATTTATTTATTTTTATTTATTTATGTTTGCCACCAGGGTTATTGCTGGGGCTCAGTACCTGCATCACACAGGTGGGGAGCCAGGACTCTAACCTGGTTCCTTAAGCCAGTCCTTGTGCTTTGTGCCATGTGCACTTAACCCACTGCGCTATTCCTGACCCCCTAAAGGTTTTACTTTTTAAAAAACTCATTGTAGGGTTAATGTGTTACAATATAGTCGTTAATATGTGGGTATGACATCTCATAGCTCTGATTTCATTCATAGGTAGAACTTAACAATGGGCAAAAAGGGAAAACATGAAATAAAATTTATTTTTAACAAAGCAAGGGTAGGAAAATACAGAGTTTTCGGGCTCAGAGAGTTTCTTAGCCCCAGGGCACCAGTTATTCAGTCAGCACAGGACACTTCATAACACTTAATCAGAATCACTGAAAGTGATAATGATTCACTAGGTTGAGTGCACACATTACAGTCCTCAAGGACCTGGGTTCAAATCCCCAGTCTCCACTTCATGAGTGATAAAACAGTGCTGCAAGTATCTCCCTCTTAATTTGTCTTTGTCTCTATTCAAAACAAATAAATAAAACACTTTAAAAAAGTCAACGAAGTGGCCAGGCAGTGGGGCACCTGGTCGAGTGCACACATTACAATGCACAAGGACCCACCAAGTTCAAAACCCCAGTCCCCACCAGCTGGGGAAAGCTTCACAAGTGGTGAAGCAGGGCTTCAGGTGTCTCTCTGTCTCTTTCCCTCTCTATCTCCCTCTCCCTTAGCGATTTATCTCTCTCCAATAAATAAATAAATAAATATTTTTAAAAAATCAATGAAGGTGGTAACATAAGATTTACAGTCTTGGAATTTAACTCACTATTCCTGACTTTTCTAACTTTGTTGCCCAACTCTCTCCTCTCTTATCCAACTTATTCTAGTCACACTACCATGCTATTCCTAGAATGAAGAGGAAAATATGGAAAAAAGAGAGGGGAGAGCTTACAGGGAGAAATATTTTATTGTTGTAAGTTTTTTATTTTCTTGGATCATGAATTAGAAATACTGTTTCCACTATTAATATGTTTTTCTCCAGTATGAAAGAACTAAAGATGCCCTTAGTATTCTGTACAATCTATGAAATCAGTTATTTATATACCCCCCCTGTATTGAAACTGTAAGCTTTTGTTAAGCAGGGATGAATTTTCATTATCTTTGCATTGAGAAAATACAAATTATGACACAAATAACAGTGTGTCTGATTAAACTGGAGTTATAATAGTCTGTATAAATTTTCCAGTTTCACAAGGTGTAATCTAGGTTTATTTAATCCCAGTATCTATATTGTTCTCAGTGCAAAAATATGTGCTCTTATTCTGATTTTTCACTGTATTAAATCAGCTAATGCTTTAATAAATCAATATTTCATTTAATACTGGACATTTATAAAATACTACTATACAAGCTAGTCTTACTGTATATGTATTTACTTATTATCTATTTATTTATTTATTTGAAACTCTTTACGTGCTATTTTCTCTTTCCGAGCAAAGATAGATATATTATTATATCACATAACAGTCTGATAAACTTACTCTACTTAGTCAAAAGCTAATATCTCATTTTCTCTAAGTGACACCATTATAATCATATGGAATAGCTACACTATTTACTGTTGTCAGTACAAAAAAGTATACTTGGATTAATATAACTACTCACAAAATTTAGAACTGAAAAACATCTCCTTTGTGACTAACATCATGCTTAGATATTAGTATCCAGTCAATGAATACTCAATGACTGGATATACTGAAATCACATGCAGTAAATTCTACTACACAAAAGGATTTCTTGTCTCTCAACATAGTGAATGATATCATGACACAAGTTGATTTGCTCACTGTAGTTATATGGTAATTGATATTTATGCTGACAGTCAACATGATACTTCACAGACTTGAAGTCAAATTTTAGGACACATAGCAGAACATTTCTATCATATGTCAGACAGTATACAAAATACTGAAAATAGTTCTGGATGCTGCCTGGAGTAGTTTGTGAATGGGAAGAAACTAATTTAATGAAGAGAGAAGCAGGTGCCATAATATATATGTATCACAATGACAACTCCAGGAATGAATTAAAAATGAAAGTTGTGTGTTGGATTGATTGAAAACAGTCATCTTCTCAAGATGAACTAAAAGTTTGTTTCTGTAACAAACACCTTTTATTACAATCCCAACTTGAATGCAGTAAGATTTTATTTCTCATTAACTTCAATAGTTGCGAAAGAAAATACTTCTGCCGACTACTTGAATGCATTTGGAAAGGAATTCTCCCCCCATTCAAACCTCCGTAAGAGAATGCAGTGTAATTAAAATCTTGATTGAAAATTAATGAGATAATATGCAGAAATAAGTTGAGCTCAGACCACTGATCCATGAAAATGTAAAGTATTAAAACCAAGTTATTATAAGTAAATGTTATAAATAAATAATTTGTTGTTAGCCTATACTTCTTCATCTCAATATATAGTATTCTTTTAAAAAATATTTATTAATTCCCTTTTGTTGCCTTTGTTCTTTTATTGTTGTAGTTATTGTTGTTGTTGCTGTTGATGTCGTCGTCGTTGGACAGGACAAAGAGAAATGGAGAGAAGAGAGGAAGACAGAGAGGGAGAAAGAAAGATAGACACCTGCAGACCTGCTTCACTGCTTGTGATGCAACGCCCCTGCAAGTGGAGAGCCAGGGGCTCACACCAGGATCCTTACATTGGTCCTTGAGCTTTGTGCCACGTGTGCTTAAACTGCTGTGCTACTGCCCAACTCCCGCAATATATAGTATTCTATGGCACTGATTCTTGATACATCCACTAAGAAGCAACACAAATAGTTTCTGTTTATATTTTATTGATCAGATTAAGTCAGGTGCTCATGCATGATAACAACAAATTAAAGTATATCACTATCATACATCTAAAAATAAAAAATAATTATAATATATCTGTAAATTACACCCATCGCAAGCACACAATGAATGATATACTGTGAAATAAAATATTTGTAAATCACAGTAAAAATTATGACAACTGACTATTTTACAGATAAGTAGGATAATGGTACTCATTACAATTTATTGTAATAGTTCTCCATTACCATAGCAAGCACATCAACATGTGCTTAAAGCATAATATCAAACTTAGAATTTTCATTTTATTAACCATATAGCTCAACATTTCATACACTACATCTTTCAGAAAATGAAAGAAAATTCCTCTTTTGTAAAGGAAATCAACTTTTGGTTTCCCTAGATACCATTCAATTTAAACTTCTTCAGTATTTATTTTTTGCCTGACTTTCAGAGAGAATTTCCAATATAACAAGTACATTGATAACTTATTTAGTTTCTACCTGACTGAATCCATATAGATATTCTGACCTTGACTCTTCATATTACTTGAAAAAAGTTAAAAATGACAAATATTTATTTTTTTAAATTTTTTATTTAAGAAAGGATTAATGAACAAAAACATAAGGTAGGAGGGGTACAACTCCACACAATTCCCACCACCCAATCTCCATAACCCACCCCCTCCCATGATAGCTTTCCCATTGGAAAGCCCTCTGGGAGCATGGACCCAGGGTCGTTGAGGGTTGCAGAACGTAGAAGGTCTGGCTTCTGTAATTGCTTCCCAGCTGAATATGGGCATTGACTGGTCGGTCCATACTCCCAGTCTGCCTCTATCTTTCCCTAGTAAGGTGTGTCTCTGGGGAAGCTGAGCTCCAGGACACATTGGTGGGGTCTTCAATCCAGGGAAGCCTGGCCAGCATCCTGGTGGCATCTGGAACCTGGTGATTGAAAAGAGAGTTAACATATGAAGCCAAACAATTTGTTGAGCAATCACGGATCCCAGGCATGGAATAGTGGAGAGGAAGTGTTAGGGAGGTACTCACTGCAAACTCTAGTGTACTTCTGCTTTCAGGTATATATTTTGCAGTAGTTTATGGGTACGTGTGAACATAAGCTCTCTCTCACAGAAACTGGTGTATATCTAGGTTATGGGACTTTGTTAGAAAGTGAACTACCTGAGATGAAATTAGAGTGTACTATAAAAGGAAAGGTCTCACCCGAGTAATGAAGCTGAAGGGTTGTCATTCCACACGTGAAGTCTATGGACACAGTCTGAGGTGAAGCATGTTGAGGTGGCAATCGTTGCATTGATTAGGTTGTGATCGGCAGATGCAATATTATTTGGTTTGGATTGGGAGATGCATATGGGAAAGTGGGCCCTATCCAAGGGTTCCAGGACTGGGGGAAGTAGGGGCTCTATAGTGGGGATGTGAGGTTCCTGCTGTCTTAGGGTTCAAAAAGACAATCGATAGTTAATGTTATCATCACATTATTTGTTAATTGGGTTAACTTTGAAAAGTCCTTTTGTTATGGTTTGCTGTACAGTATCCAGTATCTTGTATATAGCTGTGCTATTGGATGCTTCTAATCTGCTTGGTCTAGGCTTTTGAGAATGTCTGCATATCAAATACATAGCCTATATATTAAAAAGATTCAGTTTGTGTTTTGAGAAACTTTGAGACATACAATTGATTTTCCCCCTCTCATATTAATTAACTACTGATTTATATTTCTACATTTTTCTAGGAGTGTACATAAACACCATTCCCACCACCAAAAGACTGTGACCCATCCCTCCCACCCACTCCCACCCCCCACTGGCCCAGGAAGCTGCATGTATACCCCTCACCACTGGGTTTTTACTTTGGTGCCCTACTTACAATTTGATCCCGTCCTGCTTTTAGTTTCCCTTTCAGATCTTCTTAGTCAACTTCTGTTGATGAGTGGGATCATCCCATACTCATCTTTATCTTTCTGACTTAGTTCACTTAACATAATTCCTTCTAGCTCTGTCCAAGATGGGTCAGAGAAGGTGGGTTCATTGTTCTTGATAGCTGCATGGTATTCCATTGTGTATATATACCACAGTTTTCTCAGCCATGCATCTGTTGTTGGGCACCTGGGTTGCTTCCAGGTTTTAGCTGTTATGAATTGTGCTGCTATGAACATAGGAGTACACACCTCTTTTTGGTTGGGTGTTATGGAGTCCTTGGGGTATAACCCCAGGAGAGGAATTACTGGATCATATGGAAGGTCCATGTCTAGCCTCCTGAGAGTTTTCCAGACTGCTCTCCACAGATGACAAATATTTATATTTAAAACATCGGGTCACCTGCAGAAGCCAGAACTCCTACCTTCTGCAACCCATAAAGAAATTTGGCCCATACTCCCAGAGGCAAAGAAATGTTAGGGAAATATGATAAGAGGGCTCTAAACTTCAATCCATTAGGACCCAGAGAGAGAAGCGGGAAAAAAAAAAAAAAGGACATTCAGAATGAGTAATAGGTATAGGTGTGGCTTAGAAAGGAAGATAAGGCAGAAGCATAGGAAAAAATGGGCAAATACAGGTAAATATAGACAGATAATAGTCAAACCACATAATAGTCAACCCACATCTGTAACCTTGGGAAAACTCTACTGCATTTTTCCAATGGAGGGAATGGGGACACAGAACTCTAGTGGCTAGAATAGTGTGGAATTATACTTGCTATCCCATAGTTTTATAAATTAATATTAAATCACTGAGAAAAATAGCTGTACTTAGCTCTAAATGTTAAAGCATACATTTCACATAATCTGTACTCTTTTGAAGTCCACAGTCCAAACGGTAAAATAAAGTTCACACACACTATATTTTTATGCACATGCACTATAGTTTTATGGCCTAACATATGATCAATCTGGGAAGCACTTCAGATGAACTTGAGAAGAATGTGTATTCTGCTATTGAACAGAGTTTTCTATAGAGATCTATCTGTCAAATACTTAGTTAAGTTTTGAGTGAGTAATTCAGTACCACATCCACAAAAGTTACATTCCCCTCTCATCAAATTCTAGTAAAGTTGTACCTAAAATCAGTGTCCCTCAAAAACATGAAAAACAATTCAGTGATAATAGTGGAGATTTCAGTACTCTATTTTCATTTAAAAAGATATACTTGTGAGACTAACAAATAAGAAGACTTTAATAGTACTGGAAAAGAAAGTGCATTTGACAAACCTCTATAGAAAACTTCACTCAGGGCTGGGTGGTGGTTCACCTGTTTGAACACATATGTAATAGTGCACAAGGACCTGGGTTCGAGCTCCTGGACCCCACCTGCAAGGGGAAAACTTCATAAGTAGTGAAACAGGACTGTAGGTGTCTCTCTATCTCTCTCCCTCTCTATCACTCCCTTCCGTCTTGATTTCTGGCTGTCTCTATCCAGTAAATAAATAAAGATAATTAAAAAATTAAAAAAAGGAAAAGTCACTCAACAATAGCAGAATACATATTATTCTCCTCAAATTTATATAGAGCAACTTTCCAGGTTTATCATTATGTGAGGCCATAAGACAAATTTCAACAAGTTTCAAATGGTTAAAATGATGCAAAGCATATTTTCCAAACATAGAAAAATAAAACTAAAGAAAAATATCTATAAAAACAAATGGAATTCACAATAAGTGGAAATCAACAGACTCCTAAATGTAAATGTAAATGGTCTGAATAAATAACAAAAACAGTTTGAAAATACTATGAGATGAATAAATTCCAAACACATCATTTCCAATTTATGAGATGTATCCAAATAAGGGAATAGAGCAAATCTATAGTTATATATAACTATATTAAAAAACAAAACCCTAAAATCAATTTGATAGCTTTCCTTTCAAAGTAAGTAAATAAAAAGCTAAATCCAAAGCAAACAAAATAATATCATGTATAGTAAAAACAAATATGAAAAAACTGAGTAACAGGGGTCTGGGTGATGAGATAGCTAAGTATTTATAGCCTAAGACTTGAATGCCCAAAAGCCCAGGTTTGATCCCTGGCACTACCATGTGTCAGAGCTGAACTGTGCTCCGGTTTCTCGTTTACTGTCATGGAAATAAATAAAAGTTGGGCTGGGCTGTAGCACAGTGGGTTAAATGCACATAGTGTGAAGCACAAGGATCCTGGTTCAAGCCCCTGCCTCCCCACCTGTGGGGGAGTCGCTGCACAAGCGGTGAAGCAGATCTGCAGGTGTCTTTCTACCTCCCTCACCGTCTTCCCTTCCTCTCTGTCCTATCCAACAACAACAACAGTGGGGAAAAAAATGGCCACAAAAACAGTTGGAAAAAAAAAAGAAAAAGAAATTTCTTAGAACTTTCCAAAGGTGGTTCATTGAAGAGAATAACAAATTCAAACTTTTTAGGTAGACTGACAAAAGGAGAAGAAAGATAAAGAACTCAAGTTACTATTATTAGAAATGAAAGAGATATTATGCTTAAGGACTAGAATAGATGGCTAAGAGACTTGGAGGAGGATTAGTGGTAAAGCATGTGCTTTGCATGTGTGAGGTCTTGGGTTTGAAAAGAAATGTTGGTATGCTTCTGGATTCTGCTTGTGAAGCCTTCTGTTTTGATCATCACATTGGGTTTGCTTGTGTTGCTTGCTATGTGTTCTGTTTGCATGTCCACTGTTGGCTGGGCACTTCCCTGTCTCCAGGATATTGGTTTGGTCTTCCCCCCCTGCGTCTGGGATATTTGGTTTAGTCATCGCTGGTTGGCGCTTCTTCCTTCTCCCCGCCCCCTATAATACGTATTTCCTTTGTTCCTGACTCTTCCTACGGAGGCGAGAGATGCAGGACAGAATTGGGTTGTGATTAGATTAGATTAGTTTTTTGAACTACATCCCCGCTCATGAATAAAGATTGAACTGCGTTCTCATCTCAGCCATGAGTCTCTGGTCGTCTCTATCACCTTCCCACGAAGCCAGCCCAGCAAAAATGACAAGGAAACACATCAGAAACAAACAATTAGGAAGAAGAAGCAAGTGAAACTTCATAAATGGCACAGTACATCTCTGGTCTCTTTAGCAATAAAATGACAAACAGATCATGAAAAAATATATAGACAATTACATGTATATATAGCTTAGGGCAAAAAGACACAAGTTACCATTACTGAATTCAGGGGAAAAAATTAACCTATAACTACCAAAAGTTTGAATTGTAAATTTAAAAATATTCTTACAAATGAAAGCTCAGAATTGTGTGATTTATTTATAGATTCTGTCAGTTGTTAAATAAGTAATATCCTCCACAAATTCTAGAAAATAAAGAACACATCCTGGCTTTTTCGGTCAAAATCATATGTAGACATCTCAAAAACAAGGAGAAATCCTAGAGTAATTTTTCTTGGAAATATTAATTCAATAGTTATTAGCAAAATACTAGCAAGACAACACCAGTGGCACATAATAATATTACCTATGGTTTCTGTCAGTGTTTCCTTTCTATAAATATTTTTTAAAAAAATATTACACATATAATTAAATAGGCATTATTCTAGGAATGCAAAGAAGAATGGGTGTCCTCTATACCAACTGTGTGTATATACTGTATATACACACATTAATTGGTTAAGTCTCTAGTGTTTTACACTATCAGACCATAAAATTTCCAAATTGTGATAGATTCAGTCTTCCTTTCCAGTTTGTACACATTTTGGTTCTGTTTCTTGCCTAGTTACTTTGCACTGGAACTTCTAGTACAGTGTTGATTAGATTAGGAAAAATTAGGTATTATTGTTTTATTCTTCACTCGAGGAAAACTTTGGTCCCTCACGTCATTTCATGAGATGAAATTAGAAGGTTCACAAGAAAACAACATTACAAAGTTCATATTTTAATTCACTAGCAACATGCCAGCCAAAAATAAAATTAAGACAACAAGAATCTGGGAGATATCTCACCCAAAATAACACACACTTTACCAAACACAAGTACCTGAGCTCAAACCCCTGGCCACCATATGGGAGCACCATGTGACAGGGGCTACACAAGTGTTGGTGAAGTATGATGTCTCTCTTCCCTACCCCCATATGCCTCTCTTTCATATTTACCTTTGAAAGAAAGGAATGGAGGGAGGGAAGAAGGTAGGGAGGGAAGGAAGGAAGGAAGGAAGGAAGGAAGGAAGGAAGGAAGGAAGGAAGGTTGAAAAGAAGGGAATAAACTTAACCAAGAGTGGTGGAATAATACTGAAAACCTTAGGGGCAAATAAATAAATATTGGGTTAACAGAGAAGTCATGAAATATTTTGTTCTGTTTTTCTATGCAAAAATCCATCATGACCTTTCTTCAACCTAATATTAAGTAAACAGTTTATTTTGACTAAAGTGAAATATATTGTATATGCATGTGAAAAATAAGGAACTTGAATGAAAATTGGAAGTCTTCTTAATGTTTTAAAATGCAAAAGTTAAATACCAAGTTTAGAAATATGGGGGGAAAGATCAAAGAAATTAAATGTCTTGTCTGAAAAGAGAAAAGGTAAAGATATAACTGGAAGAGTACAGCTTTCTATAACTCAATCTTGGTGAATACTTAGAGTAGTAGGTTTATATTTCATAGATTCTAGAGAAATCTATGAACATGCTTTCTTGTACATATGGTCCCATTGTGCCTCCTAAGGAGTACCCAGTTTGTAGTCTCTAAATGCCACAAAGTCAGATTGGTCCATTCTTAACTGAATGCAGTAAGAAGGGGGAGGAGGTAGACAACATAATGGTTAAAAAAAGAGACTCTCATGCTTGAGGCTTCACAGTCCCAGATTCTATCCACCACACCACCAAAAAGCCAGAGCTCAACAGTGGTTAAAAAAAAAAAAAAATGAAGGGGCTGGGTGGTGGCATACCTAACTGAGCGCACATGTTACAATGATCAAGTACCCAGATTTGAACCCCAGGTCCCCACCTGCAGAGGGAAAGATTTTCTAGTGGTGAAGCAGTGTTGCAGGTGTCTATCTATCTCCCTATCTCCCCCTTCCCTCTATTTCTGGCTGTCTATCCAATAAACAAAGATAATAAAATAAAACTCAGTAAAACTATTGCTGTTCACTTTCCCAGGTTTCACAGCATTGCGAAAATTACTATATTTTTTAAAAATCATTTTTATTGGAGAAGATAACAGTTTACAGTGCTTTTTGACACAATTTTTCACCTCCCTATGAAAGTTCTCTGCAAAACACCTTCACTCATAGGTTTTTTAACACTCCCTCTCAACGGTGTGTGTGTGTGTGTGTGTGTGTGTGTGTGTGTGTGTGTGTGTGTGTGTGTGACAGAGAGACATATACACAGAGAGGGAGAGGTTTATTTATGAGATAGAAAGAAACAGAGCATCACCCCGGCACATGGGAGAGATCGACTCCCAAGCTGAGTTGAGGCCTATCATCTCTACACTGAGTCCTGAACAGGTAAACCCAGAGCCCTCCCCAAGAGAGGCAGTAGGCGTGTCCCTTCTCGACTATGTGTTCCCAAGATGGAGCCAAGACTCCAGACTGGGGGCAGAGACTCTCTCATCACAGCACCTGTTAGGGAAGTAGATGGTCTTATGCTATGGGCATGAGGTGGTGTGGTATGAGGTATGGATCTGTGATTGGATCGCTACTACTTCCCCTTCCTTAAACCACAGTATATTAACCCTGCCCACTGTACAATAAAGGAGCTGTCTCTCTGAAGCACTCCCAGAGGTTTGTGTCTTTGAGCGCACGTCCTTACCACCGGTTTCCCTGCAGTGTGTTGCTCCCTTGACCAGTGTGGGCCACAGTCAAGAAACAGGCATATGTGATGCTGAAGATCAAACTCCAGGTGAGACTCCAGCTTGAAAGTTCAGGTCACTTAGTTTGTATATTTATCTCATTGTATGCTGATGATACAGAGTTTACGGAAAAGTACCTTTGTTCTGAAAATGACTTATTAAACACATTTTGAATTGTAGTCATTAATTTAAAAGAAAGGATATTTTGACAAAAGAAAGCATTTTGAATTGTAGTGGTTAAATGAATTAAAAAGAAAGGATGTAATGCAGTTAAGAAAAATGAAAGGGAAGGCAGAAAAAATGGATGTGAAAGGGGTAAGAAAGGAGGAAAAAGTAAAACAGGTAAGAAAACTGATCTACAATATTGTGAGTTTTTTAATAGAAATCAAAATAGTTAAAACTAATATCAGTTTAATTAGTAATAAAAAGTCCAATTGTTTATTAAGCACATTAGGAGTCTAGAACTGCTACTTAAATAGCTTTCAGAGCTAACAATAGAATCATTCTTATTCAGTCAGAATATATAAATCATTATGGTAATTGCACTTTTAAACATCACTTTCAATTGAAATTGCAAGTTTTTCATCAGAGATTGAAAATTGCTTTCAGCAAAACTTGGGAGTTTTGATAGGGCAGTCATGTAGTATATTTTAGAAAGTAGTCAACACTGGTTATTATTTTCTCAGTAAAGAGAAAATAAATATGTAGGTGGGCAAATGCCCCACAACCATCCCAAAATATTATGGATATAGAAACTATGCTGTTTCACAGAAGAAAATGAACACCATTAGTGTGGCATGTACTCATAGCTTTCCTTGTGTTAAGTCTTTGCTATGCTTTTAATAATCTGTATACTGATTGGGGGACTATTTTTTCTCCTGTGTTAATTTATCAGGATGCCCTTATTTGAATGTGAGGTATTTAACTTTAAGGTCAATTATTTGCACTTCCACTTCAATTAAGAGGACATGGCTTCATAGTTTAATTTACAACAGCTAGTTAAACTCCCTAGAAAATACTTTAGAGTGCCTAAATAGCAATTAGTCATTCAAAAAGAGAGGAGAGAGCCAGCAAAGTTCAAATAACTATCAGATTACCACACATATCACGCATTATTTTATTACCTCATTAGTAAAGTACTTAGGATGAAAATATGATGTTTTTGAAACAATATGAACATACTAGGAAAATAAAATAGCTGTTTTAACTGTATTGACAAGGAAACTAAAGAAGAAAACTATCTTCTGAAGAATTTTATGTGAAATTTAGGAAAATAATGTTTCCTGTCTTTTGTATTGACTTTTATAATATCATTTATTTTTTATTTTAATTTTTCCAACATCATTTTTGTTATTGTTATCCAAAGTACTGTTCAGTTATAGTTTATGGTAATATGTGGATTTAACCTGGGACCCTAGAGACTTGATCATCAAAATCTGTTGGGTAAACTTCTGTGCTACATTGCCTTGTTTTGATAGTTTAAGTGGCTGGTGATTCAAAGAACAAAGAGAAAGGTATTATGAATAATATTATCTACCACTTGCTTGGCATCTCTTATGACTATGCATAGGACAACATATGCTAATCTTTATATTAAAAAAAATTAACTGGGAGCAAGTGAGTCCTAAGTTCCTTCTAAGCACCCTCATTATTACTCTTTCATGCTTTTTTTTTTTATCATTTTGT
This sequence comes from Erinaceus europaeus, assembly GCF_950295315.1. Lineage (NCBI taxonomy): Eukaryota > Metazoa > Chordata > Mammalia > Eulipotyphla > Erinaceidae > Erinaceus > Erinaceus europaeus. The sequence goes on from NC_080163.1 coordinate 147,826,035, forward strand.
TTCCTAGTAGAGTTTATTTTCCTTTTGAAAAGCGTTTCTTTAGTATTTCTTACACTCAGTTTAGTGATAATGAATTCCTTTAACTGTTATCTGTAAAGCTCTTTATCACTCCTTGAAATCTGAGTGGCACATCTAGCAAGATAGAATATTCCTTTTTTAAAAAAAATATTGTATTGAAGGGGATTAAAGCTTTATAGTATAATCATTTGTATACTGTGTATAGTTTCATTATGTGCCAGGAATCAACAGTTCTATTCTATATTTCCCTCCCCCTATTTCCTACAAGTCCTTTGCTTTGATGCAACACACCACACCCAGTCCATATTTCATGTTGTATTCTTTCTCCCTTTCCCTATTTATGAATTCCAGCTTATAAGTGAGATCGTATAGTATTTGTCCTTCTCTTTTTGGCTTATGTCACATAACATGACGTCCTCTAGTTCTATCCAAGATGGCTCAACTGTGGAAATCCCACTGTTTTTAAAAGCTGACTAATATTCCATCATGTATATATACCACACTTTTATTTATTTATGTTTCTTTTTAGCCATTCATCTGGTCTGCTTCCAGGTGTTAGCTATTATACATTTTGCTGCTATGAACATAGTTATACATAAATCTCTTCTGAAAGGTGTTTTTATTTTCTCTCTGTTTATTCCCCAGAGAGAGAGAAATTGCTGGGTCATAGGGTAGATCTATTTCTAATAAATCATCAGACTGTTTTCCACAAAGGCTGATCCAATGTATATTCACACCAAAAGTACAGAAGTGTCCCCTACCCCCCCACACACACATCTTCTGCAACATTTGTTGTTACTGTCCTTTCTAATGTATGACACTCTCACAGATGTAAAGTGATACCATTGTTGTTTTTATTTGGATTTCTCTGAATATGAGTGACTTTGAGCTCCTTTTCATGTGGTTATTGAACCTTTGGGTATCTTCTTTGGAAAATTTTCTTTACATGTCCTCACCCTACTTTCTAATGGGATTGTTTGCTTTTTTTTAGTGTTACATTTGCTGAGATCTTTATGTATTTAGGTTATAAGTACTTTATCTGATGTATGTTGTATAAAGGTCTTCTCCCACACTATATTTTTTCTGTTAGAGTCGAGGTATCCTTTATTGTGCAGAAGCTTTCCAGCTTGTGTAGAACCATTCATTTATTTTTTGCTTTTATTTTCTTTGCTGTTAGATATCAGTCTTTGAAGTTCTTTTTAAAACATAGATCATAAAGTATTCATCCAATGTTTTCATCTACATACTTGATATTTTCTGGCCTAATGAATTTGGAGGTGTTTTGCTCTTAACTCTTTGAATATAACCTGTAAACTTAGAGCTCTATATGTAAAGTAGGAGATTCACTTGAGCTCATGTGATAAACATATGCTTAAAGTGATAGTTTGGAAATAGTTATACCAACAAACGTTAGCCTACAAAAAGTAGGGATAGCTATACTTGTGTATTTTTTTTTAGACAAAAGCCACAAAAAGATGAGAGGCAGAAAATTATATCATATAACAATTAAGAGATCAATTAATCAAAATAACTTAACACTCATTATCATTTATGCATCAAAAGGAGCAACAAAATATTTAAAACACCCATTAATAGAGATTATAAAAGGTGTTTGATGCAATACAACAGTAGTAGGGGACTTGAACTCTACATTCTTACCAAAATGTGAAACCAACCAGGAACAAATAGCCTTAAACAATTAGAATATGGGGCTTCCAGGAAGAATAGACATGGAGTAACAGTGACCAGATCAGACTCTTCCCTAAAACAACAAATATTCACAACTATCAAACTTAACATAATTAACCACTACAACTGACACATCCACAGAAACACCACAACCTCAGGTGTATGATCACATGAGTAGCTAAGGTGAGAAGGGTTATGGGACTTAAACTAAACACAAAGATCTTAGAGCTCCTGAAGAGCACAGTACCATATTCCCTCTACCAGCAGCAGTAGCCAAGGCAACACACTGTGTTGGCTGACAGAGAAGTGAATTTATGACCTTTTAATCCATATCCCCAGGGGCATGAGCCTACTGAATTACAGGCAAGAACACACCAAAGAAGTTCTATTGGATGATCTCAACAATGAGTCCTGGAACCTCTCCTCTCCAAAGCTCTATCCCACTAGGGCATGATAGAAACAGGCTGAGGGTAAGGATAAACCTACCAACACTAATGTCCAGCAGAGAAGCAATTACAGAAGCCAAATTTCCTACTTTATGAACCCCCAAAACAATTTTGATCCATACTCCTGGTGGGGAAGAAGTGATAGGAAGAAGAGGATAAGAGGGCTCTTAACTCCAGCTCCATCAGGACTACATAGAGAGGAGGAAAAAGGGAAGAACATTTGGATGTAGTAATAGGGTCAGGGTGGCATTGAGGGGAAGAGAGGACCGGGTCTGCAGAAAAGGGCAATTATATACAAATCTAGATAAATAGTTGTAGAGTTGATAGTTAACTCATGTCTACAACCTTGGGAGAACCGAACTGGTTTGCAATGGAGGAATGGGGGATTCGGAATTCTGGTGGTAGGAATAGTGTGGAATTATACACCTGCTGACATGTAAATCAATATTAAATCACCAAAAAAAAAAAAAATAAAAGAAGTTCTATCTGTCAATAAAACATAAAGGTAATCTGTGGCAGCTAGCTGGTGGTGGGTAACCACTAAAGTGAACTTTGCCTCTGTGAACATAGCTGTAGCCTAGCAGCAAACCAGATATATAGCAACAAACACACCCCACACAGAACATAGAACAGCTCAAGGAAACAAGAAAATAACCTAGACCCAACCCCCACTCCTACACCAGACAACATATAAAATCAAAGCCCAGATACCACAACAACAGCACATCTTCTAGCCAGCAATAACAAGCACAATAAATTTGTACACATAAATACAGCAGAAAAAAACTGTCAAACATGCCAAACAAGACAGACAGAAAAACAAGATTCCAATAAAATACAGACATAGAAGGACTATCAGAAAAAGTCTACAGAAAGCTCATTATGAGGGGTGTCCAAGAATACAAGCATAGTATGGAGAAGCATATCTAAGAGTTGAGAGAATATTTCACTAAGGAGTTAGGAATCAACAAGGAAGATCTCTGAACAGAGTTTTATAAGAAACTAGAAAACATGAGAGAACAACTTCAATAAGAATTCTCTAAGATATTAGAAAACGTGACATAAGAAATTCAATTAAAGTTCACTAAACAGGAAGCAATAAAAAAAAAAACCTCAAAGAGAATTTCAGGGAGTGAAAGACACTGAGGGCAGTACAAACTCAGGTAGAAGGCTTAGGAAGTAGATTTACTGATGCAGAAGAAACAATATCTAATCTAGAAGATATAATTAGTCCACTCTTCCAATTTAAAGATGAAGGAGAGGAAAGGTTAGAAAGGATGAAGTGATGCCCTGTGTAACTGCAAACTCAAAAATGTCAAATGTATGAGGGATAGGAATTCCTAAGAATGAGGACAGGGTGAAAAGAATGGAGACCATATTTAGGGAACTTTTAGCTGAGAATTTTTCTCACATAGGCAATCCTCAGAACATATTCATCCAAAGGTCAGAGCCTAAACCCAGATACATGAATGCCAAACAACCAAAACCATGGCACATCACTGTAAAACTACCCAAATTCAATGACAAGGGGAAAATATATATATATAAATTCCAGGCAAAGGAAAGAAGTGACATACAAGAGTGGAGTTATTAGGATTTCATCAGAATTCTTTTTACAAATCCTAGAGACAAGAGAGTGGAATAACATATCAAAACGAGGGAATTCCAGCCACAGATTTTGAAAAAAATTTCTTCAAATATGAGGGATAAATAAATGTCTTTTCAAATATCCAAAAGCTAAAGGAAGTTGCCATCATCAAACCTACCTTACAAGAATTAATAAAAGGAGTCCAACAAGAAAAGCAGAAGTAAATGAATACACTTTCCTTTTTAAAAAATTTTATTATCTTTTGTTTATTTGATAGAGACAGCCAAAAATTGAGAGGAAGGGGGAAACAGAGAGGGACAGAGACAAAGAGACACCTGCAGCACTGTTTCACTACTTGTGAAGCTTTCCCCCTTCAGATGGGGACCATGGGCTTGAACCTGGGTCCTTGCCCTTTGTAACATGTGCACTCAACTAGGTGTGCCACCACTCGGCCCCTAAATACACTTTCTTTTTTTAAAAAATATTTATTTATTTACTTTTCTTGTCCTTATTGTTTTTATTGTTGTTGTAGTTATTATTGTTTTTGATGTTGCCATTGTTGGATAGGACAGAGAGAAATGGAGAGAGGAGTGGAAGACAGAAAGAAAGACACCTGCAGACCTGCTTCACTGCCTGTGAAGCAAACCCCCTGCAGGTGGGGAGCCAGGGGCTGGAACCAGGATCCTCAAGCATGCCTTGCGCTTTGTGCCACGTGCACTTAACCCACTGTGCTACCGCCCAACTCCCCTTAATACACTTTCTAAGTGAGGTGAACAGCAGTAGACTAGAACTAAGAATATAATAAAAAAGAAAATAATGAAACAGGAAAGGGAGGGAATTAATGGGCAAGGAAGTCTCATCAAATGTTAGCTAATAAAGAGCAACTTCAAAAAGAATTTTTAGATAGAGTATGTTAATTATGGCTCTTATGTTAACCACAATACAAAACAAGGAACAGAGATTTACAGAAAGTACAAGAGAAATCAGTGAGGATCTCAACATAGAAACCCATCCATACAAAATGAGAGAAACAAATGGCCAAAGCATCAACAATTTAAAACAAACTCAAAACAAAAATCAGAATGGATGTAAGTAAACCACATAGATCAATAATCACCCTAAATGTGAATGGACTAAATTCACCTATATTGAGATGGAAGTTCATAGCAATACACATTAATAAAGAGGATAAATAACTAATAAACTATCTAACAAACCATATGAACCAACTAGAAACAGAACAATAAAAAGATTCAGAGTTCAGCAGGGGACAATAATTAGTTCAATTAGAGCAGAAATCAATGAAATAGAAAACAAGAAGACCATCAAAGAGATTAATGAAACCAAGAGCTGGTTCTTTGAAAAGAAAAAGAAAATAGGTAAACCACTAACTATACTCATTAAGAGAAATAGAGAAAAAAGCTATCTCTCAGAAATTAGAGAGGAAATATTACAATAGATGAAGCAGAAATACAAAGGATCATGCAAGACTATTATGAAGATCTATATGGAAATAAATTTGAGAACTTAGAAGAAATAGACACATTCTTACTGTCATACTAACTGCCAACCTTGACAGAAGAGAAAACAGATAAATTTAACAAGCCAATCACTAGTGCAGATGTTGAAACAGTGGTAAAAAGCCTTACAAAAACCCAGTCTACCGTCAACAAAAAAAAGGACTACAAAAGCTGGAAAGGGCAAGAGACAGGCTTAATTAATAATGGCCTTTTTAGTCAATACCAAACCACCCCATCTTCTGAGTTTCTAGTTAGGGAATTCCTGGATTCCCCCACACATATGATGAGCCTAGACTTCCAATAGATCCCTCTCTCCACCATCACTGGTCACTTGGATCAGGAACATCATCATAAGCCCTGTCAGAGTTGACTCCAGGAACTTATCTTCCCTATAAAGTAGCAATGGTAGGGACTGCCCCACTCCTGAAGGGAGGCTGGGGCATGTTACTCTGCAACTCAAGGAAGACTGCTCCTGAAATTAGTGCAGCCTATAATGTTCCCAACTGTGACTATGAACTGCAAGCTTGGCAGGAACTCAGAAGTTACACAAGCTCCTGTGATAAATATGAATATATATATGGGCTCTGGGTCAGGTTTATGGGGTAAACAATTAATTTAACTCATGAATTTTCTTCAAGTTCGGGAGCTACCCACTACTCTAATCCAACTTTCTAACCCTTTGTCTCAACTTTGACATGATCTTTCCAGACAATATTTTTGTTCACCTGCATGTTAGCTATCAAACTCAAGGAAAAACTATGAAAAAGTCATGGACCCATAGGAACATACCTAAAATAGATTTCGTTACTACTTTCTACCCTAAGGTCCCTATTCTCATCTGCTTTATTCCTACTTTTTAGTTCTTATTCATTAATCATTTTGTCCTGCTTTATATCTTATCATTTTTCAGCCACCTAGTATCATGATTCCATCTTGACTTCCTGGAACCTTACCTCTCCAGAGCCCTACCTCACTAGGGAAAGATAGAAATAGGATGGGTATGGATCAACCTGCCAATACCCAGTGGAAAAGTAAATATTTAAAGCATAATTCCCACCTTCTACACTACATAAATAATTTTGGCCCATAATTCCAGAGAGGGAGAAGTGAGAGTGAAAGATGCCCAGAGAACTCTGGACTCCAACTCCATTAGGACCTGGAGAGAGAAGTGGAAAATAGAAGGACATATGGAAATGTGGGTATGTCTTAGAAAGGAAGAGAAGGCAGGACCATAGGGGAAAAAAGCACACACACACATATATATATATATATATAAATATAGACAGATGTTACAGAAATTATAGTCAACCCATATCTGCTACCTTGGGAGAACTATTGTAGCTTCCAGGGAATGGGGATACAGAAAGAACTCTGGTGGTAGGAATGTTGTAGAATTATACCCCTGTTGTCTTATAATTTTATAAATCAGTATTAAGTCAGTAATAAACTTAAAAAGAAACTGTTAGAATACTATATAATTTTAATGATATTTGGCATAAAGAAACAAAGCAGTGTAACTGATACATAAAAACAAACTTTTAGAATCTACTACAGAACTGAGGACCAAAGAAAAATGTGAGAAATGACTGATAGGGTGAAGTGAATTCAAAGGATTTTATCAGACAAGGATGACACTTTGATGGTGGGTGTGATGGCCTAGCCCACATTTTTAAAAAGATGTGAGACTATTCCCTTAAAACTCATACAGCTACATAACCTCACATCTCCAGAACCCTGCACCCAATAGGGAAATATAGAAACTGGATGGGAATATGAATCGACCTGCCAATGCCCATGTCTAGTGGAGAAGCAATAACAGAAGCCAGAACTACCACATTCTGTATTCCAAGATTTTTTGTCTGTACTTCGGGAGACATAAGGGGATATTAGGGGAAGATGACTAAAGGGCTCTGAACCTCAATACCATCAGGACCCAGAGAGAGAAGAGGAAGAAAGAAAGACATTCAGAAGTGGTAATAGGTGCAGACTTGACTTAGAAAGGAAAAGAACCAAAAATATGGAATTAATAGCAATCTTGTGTTAGTTAAAAATTATTAAGAAATTAAGAAACAATTCCTTAGAAATTTATATAACTACAGTTTATGATTATATAATAGATTTTAATAAGTATGCACTATAACTATAATAATAAATTATCATAGATATAATTGATAAACATGTATGAAGTGTTTATGTTGATAACAAGAACAGAAAGCATTTAACATCCATGACACTTGAGATCCTTTTCAGATCCAGTACCCAGTAATCTTTAAACCTATTTTTTTTTTCCAAATCACTGTCTTGAGGGGAACAGGGTTTGGTGATTTACAGGACACTAAAACACAAGGATAGACAATGGAAACAAAACAAACAAAAAAACCCTTGGAGATTCATTGGTTTAAAATGGAATAATGTGCACTAAAACTCATTTAATATTGTAGTTCTATGTGACATTCAACTAATGGCCAAAACATTTATATAAAGAAACACGAGAATATCAAAGAAGGGGTGAAAGAGCAAGCACAACCTCCATGACCTCATTTACTGAAAAGCTTTTCTTCAAGATTTAAGTAGCAGAGGCATATTTAAGTATAGCATTCTCTTCTTTGGTAGTATCCAAGCACTTTTGTGGAAGTTATACCTCAAAGTATATAAACCATGAATCTCTCTTTTCTGGTACAAAAACCTTTTATTGATTTAAGGGCATGCTTTAGGGGGAAATGTCATAGTGTCAAGACAAGTGTGGGTATACTAGGAAAAGTGCTTATTTATGTTGCTCTTTGGGTAACAATGTTTTGTTACTATGACAATTGCTCCATGGTTGTTTTCAAATACATGTATATGTGTACACCAACACACACACATTATAATGTTGAATGCATTTGAATATGCATGCAGCTCACGCAAAGAGCAACTGTATTCCTAAACACAGACTACTCACAGAAGTAATTCCCACAAGAAAATTATGGGGAAAAAAAATCTGTTTTCTTATTAAATATATTTACTAGGAGAGAGAGAGACTGGGACAGAAGGTCATGCTGGTATTGGCATGTTCAGTGCCAGGGATCAAACTCTGGACCTCACATTGCAGATCTCCTCTGCTCTTTTGCTGTGCTAATCAATCCCCTAGCCACAGCTGCCTCTTCCTCCTCCACCTCCTCCTTTTCTTTTCTTTCTTTCTTTTCCATTTTTTTCTTTTTTCTCTTTCTTTCCTTTCTTTTTTTCATTCTTTCTTTTTTAAAATAAATATGACTATTAGTCCAACAAAGTTTCCAAAATGAATTCTCTTGTAGGTATTGGTCACTCAAATACAAGAGTTTAGAAATTAAAGGTTGAGGAAGGTAACCTAATGAGCTTAATATTTGCACTTACGTTGTAATTTTACCAATAAAATGGGACATAAATCCTTACATTAAAAATAGCATTCAGGATTATAGAATGGCTTAAAGCAATTCAGAAGTCATCTTTAAATATTTTACACTTCACTTTTAATACACTATGATCTAAGCTTGTATAATCTTTAGATTTTTCTATATATCCTTAAGCTACCTAGAATCTTATTCATATTATTTATTGATTTGCATATGTATGAAAACTGATTGATCTGGAAATAAAATTTTATATTACTACAGTAAATTAGAGATCCAATATTACTTGCCATTAATATAATGTAGCTATAAAGGAAACATGAATTGTATGTACTATTAAAAATTTTTTCTAGAAGTAGGGAACTTGCATTATACTGGAAAGATTTCAAATACTCTATAGCTTCCTCAACAAGTGATTACTTGATCATTACTTCTATATACACTACATTCACTGAATCCAAGGAAAATTATTCCTCAGTTAAGATTTCTAATCTGAATATGGGTTATACATCAAATCAGAAATAATTGCAGCTCTCATCAAAAGCTTCTATGTAAACATGTCTTTTAGAGTGTTTCTGATATTTCTATTTGTACACTTTTGTACACACATTCCTTCATGCCTACATGGGAACATTGCAGATAATTTTTTCTTCTTTTTTTTAATTCAGAGAAGAGACAACACAGCAATGCTCCATCATTTGTGAAATGCCTGTGTATGGGACTTCATTGTGATGCCAGCTGTTCAAAACTAGGACCTAATGTGTAGTAAAATGTATGCTTTCCTGGGTGAGCTGTCACCTAGGCTCTGTACAGGCAGCTTTATTAAACATTCTGTTGTGACCATACTATCTTCTAATAATGCTACTTAAAAAACTATTTTAAAAATTATCCCATGTTTGAGAGATTGGCTCACTATTAGGCCACCCATCATCCAGGGTCCTACACAGGGAATCCTTGGTTCCCCCCATAGATAATATGGGCCTAGATCTCTGATAGATCCCTCTTTCTACAGTCACTAGTCACACCCATTGCATATGTCATCATAAGCTATACTGTAGGTTTGTTCAGGACTGTACCCTCACTATAAACTAATAACAGGAGGGACTAACAACTTTCTGAAGGTCAACCTACTCTGCCACTCAAAGAAGTCACTAGTCACACCCATTGCGTATGTCATCATAAGCTATACTGTAGGTTTGTTCAGGACTGTACCCTCACTATAAACTAATAACAGTAGGAACTAACAACTTTCTGAAGGTCAACCTACTCTGCCACTCAAAGAAGACTGGTTCAGAAATGAGTACAGCCTAGAATGCTCTAAGCTCTGATTATAGACTGTGAGCTCAGACAGGGACTCTGATGTTGTACAGGCTCCTGTGCTAAGTATGAATAGATATGGGTCCCAACTTACACCAGTGTGGTAAACAGCTATTTGCATTTATATATCTTCTTCAAGTTTGTGAGCATCTCTCTGTGATAATCCTGCTTTCTAGTTCTAATCTAAACTCTGACACCATCTTCCCAGACAAAATTTCTAGTCTATCTCATGTTAGCTACCAAACTCAAACAAAGATTATTAAGACATAGATTCCTAAAAGAGACTTCTAAGTTTACTGCTACTCTAATGTCCCTACTTTCATTTGTTCTATTTCTGCATTACTGTTCTTATTTATTAAACATATTGTCCTGATTTACATCTTAACTACATTTCAGCTACCAAGTTGCAGATGCTATTATGATTCCAACCCGACTTCCCTTTGCAGATGACCTCACCAATGATTCCTGGAATCTCACTTCTCTATAGCCCTATCTCATTAGGAAAAGATAGAAACAGGCTGGGGGTTTGGATTGTTCTGCCAAAGCCTACATCCAATGGAGAAGGAAATACAGAATTCAGAACTACCATGTTTTGCATTCCAAGAAGAATTTTGGTCCAATTTCTCCTAAAGGGGGGAGAAATATTAGGGAAAGTTGATTAGAGGGCTCTGAAACCAAATTCTATCAGGACCCAGAGAGAGAAGAGGAAAAAGAGGAAAGACATTTTGAAGTAAAAATAGGTATAGGTGTGACTTAGAAAGACAGAGAGTAAAGACTAGAAGACACTAGGAGTTGGCATATCTGGTTAAGCACACATATTACAGTGCACAAGGACCCAGGTTCAAGACCCTGGTCCCCATCTGTAGGGGGAAGGCTTCATGAGTGGTGAAGCAAGGCTGAAGTTGTCTCTCTATCTCTCCCGTTCTCTAACTCCTCCTCTCCTCTCAATTTCTGTCTATCTCTATCCAGTAATAAATTAATAAAAATATTTTTTAAAAAAGAGAGTAAAGTCAACTTCAATGAAATAAATCCAGTTACAAAGAAGACTAAGGCAAGTATAAACCTATGGGACTACATAAAAGTAAAAAGCTTCTGCAGAGCAAAAGAAACCACTACCCAAACCAAGAGACCTCTCACAGAATGGTATAAGATTTTTACATGCCATATATCAGACAAGAGTTTAATAATCAAAATATATAAGGAGTTTGCCAAAATCAACAACAAGTAAACAAATAACCCTATCCAAAAATGGGGAAAGGATATAAACAAAATATTCACCACAGAAGAGATCCAAAAGGCTGAGAAACACATGAAAAAATGCTCCAAGTCACTGATTTTCAGAGAAATGCACATAAAGATAACAATGAGATACCACTTCACTCCTGTGAGAATGTCATACATCAGAAAAGGTAGCAGTGACAAATGCTGGAGAGATTGTGGGGTCAAAGGAACCCTCCTGCACTGCTGGTGGGAATGTCAATTGGTTCAACCCCTGTGGACAGCAGTCTGGAGAACTCTCAGAAGGCTAGAAATAGGCCTACCCTATGATCCTGCAATTACTCTCCTGGGGATATATATATCCTGGGGATATATCCTAAGAAACCCAATACACCCACCTCAAAAGATTTGTTTATACCAATGTTCATAGCAGCACAATTTGTAATAGCCAAAACCTAGAAGCAACCCAGGTATCCAACAACAGATGAGTAGCTGAGCAAGTTGTGGTATATATACTCAATGGAATACTACTCAGCTATTAAAAATCATGATTTCACCATTTTCAGCCCATTTTGAATGGATCTTGAAGAAATCTTGTTAAGTGAAATATCAGAAACAGAAGGATGAATATGGGATGACCTCACTCTCAGGCAGAAGCTGAAAAACAAGAAAAAACACAAGTAGAACCTGAACTGGAGTTGGTGTACTGCACCAAAGTAAGACTCTGGGGTGGGTGGGAGGTAGAGTACAGGTCCAAAAAGGATGACAAAGGACCTAGTGGAGGTTGTATTGTTATGTGGAAAACTGAGAAATGCTATGCATGTACAAACTATTGTACTTACTGTCAAATGTAAAACATTAATCCCCAATAAAGAAATTTTAAAAAAGAAAGGAAGGGGAAAGAAAGACAGGGAATGTAGGAACATAGAAAACAATGGCCAAAGTGGTCTGGGAGGTGGCACAATGATAAAGCTTTGGACTCTCAAGCATGAGGTTCTGAGTTCGATTCTCGGCAGCACATGTGCCAGAGTGATGTCTGGTTCTTTCTCTCTCCTCCTGTCTTTCTCAGAAATAAATAACATCTTAAAAAAAAAAAGAAAGAAAAAGAAAGCAATGGCAAAAATGTAGATAGATATATAAATAATAATCAACCCATATCTATGACCTTGGGAGAACCACTGCACTTTCCAGTGGAGGGAATGGGGAGGTAGAATGGTGTGGGATTGTACGCCTGTTATCTTGTAATCTTGTAAACCAATATTAAATCACTAGCAAGATTTTTCACCATAATTTAATGGTAGAAAGGTGACTGGAAAAAGTGCTGACTGAAAAAGACACTTTTTAAAACAAAATTATGTTTCTACCTGTTAAGATAGTGATGTCTAGAAAATAGTACAATATTCCACGTGTGTCTGGACATAAGGAGCAACAGCTCAAAGAATTTTTTATCCATCAAGAATAGTATTCCTGAGGGATGGGAAGTTTATCACCTCTGAGAGCAAATACATTAATCATACTCAAGGACCCAAGTTCAAGCCCCCAAGCCACTACAGGAGAAACATGGAAAGTTGAAGTTTATGAATGGGTTTATTATGTCCTTTTCTTTCTCTCTTTGTCTCCCATCCACTATCTGGAGAAAAGAAAAATAAATCCACTGGGAGTGGTAGACTCTCAGAGGAATAAAATCTCAGTTGGACAAAAAGAAAAAAGAACAGCATTTCTCACTGTTTTTTATCTATGATTCATTTTGTTCCATTATGTTGGTCCAAGATTATGTAAACTAAGAAATGTTGTTGTTGTTGTTGCCAGGTGTCGGGCTGCACCACAGAGAAGAGAGAGGAGGTCTGGAACAAGTGGGGTACACAAATCTTTATTATAGGATGGGGGGTGGCTCAGGCCATGTGGACTCAGCCGACAATGGCCATCCCCACTACCTCACCACTCAGAGAGAGAGAGAGAGAGCGCGACCTGAAGGAGCCCAACGAGAGAGAGCGAGAGAGGGAGCCGAGAGCCCGGGGGGGGGGGGAGGTGAGGGGGCTTTTATTGAGCAATAACCAGGGGTGACGTGTGGGGGAAGGATTGGTTGAAGGGGGCACTGTGGGGCGTGGTAAAACCTGGGGGCGGAGACTGCATCAGAATAATTCTTCAGCATCATCTCCTCCTTTCCCTTTATATCTAGATGGGCACAGTAAAGAAAAATGGAATGGAGCAGGCTTAAATGTTTTTAGGAATGCCGTGCTCAGGTGGTAAGATGTAGGACTTTCTGTGGAGGAGGGAAGGCTTAAATGGCTGCCAACCTTGTGAGATTTATGTGTCCCCCTGTGCTCAACCCCTCTTTAGAGAGAGAGAGACTTACCTGAAGGGACTCATCTCATAGGTTTAAGCGCAGACTGCTCAACCATCTCTTCACAATATCTCTACATCTTTTTCTGTCTTTCTATCTAGTCATAGCATAAGATGGTTCAAAGTCTGTAAAAGACTATCATGGAGCAGAAACCTTTTGGGCATAAACCTAAATGATATAGGGACAAGTAGGGGAGTAGTAAAAGCCAGTGTGGTGTGAATGGAAGGGTTGGTGTGTAAAGGAATGTTCCCTGCTTGGGGGGGGGGAAGGGGCAGGGGTACATAATGAGGGGGAGGTGGGAGGGCATGACCCACCAAACAGAGGGGCTATTTGGCATTGTATAGTCCTCAAGGCAACAGTCTGTAAAGTCTATGAACTACTCAGGATCAGTCTATGAAAAACCAGCAGCGTGAAGGGAAATAAGCTGCTTTAAAATTGTGTAAAATGTCTATAGGGTATGCCAGCAAGTCCAGTACAAGTCTCAGTCCAAAGCAGATGGCTAGGGGAAGAATTGGCAGGGGATGAGACGCTGCATGAGGGAGGTCAGCCGCTGGAATTCTGCTTTTCTGTACATAGCCAGCTGGAACCGCCAACACGTGACAGGCAAATCAGAAGCAGTAATGGCAAGTAGGCATTAAGAAAGTTCTGTCCTTGGAGTCTGTGTATCAGGTTCTTCAGATCCCATTGAGTGACATCTAGGGTTTCGGGGGGTGTGTCACTGTAGTCATGCCATCTAGTGGGTGACGTCAGGGTGTGCAGGGGTTCAGATGGTTTTTCCGGGATTCCTGTGAACGAAACACAAACAATCTGCTTCTCATGGTTAATTTGAACTTGTAACAAGTTAGAGGTTTATTATAGTTGATACCTCGATGATTATAATTGGTTTAAATATCTTTATGATTTTATTTAAAGGTAATCTAATGTGACCTCCTGTAGCAGTCTCTACAGCAAGATCTTGAGACCAATTTTAGTTAAAATATGTATTTTAAACAGACTCAAATTGGAGAGTTAATGCATTTTCGTGACAATGATTTTAACATTTACAGTGCCAGATTGATGCCAGATCTGTTGTGGATTATTTTCCACAGGATAGTATATAGGGCACCTTTGGGGGCCCTCCAAAGGTGTCCTGTATAGAGAATTTATATTTTAGTTTTGGGAATGTATAGTCACATTAAACATTTAGACTTTTACCTTAAATAGTTACCTTAGCAAATTAATTTTTACCTTGTCTGGTAATAATGTAGCTGTAGTGACACTGAGGAATTATTCTGATGCAGTCTCTGCCCCCAGGTTTTACCACACCCCGTGAAATCCTAGCAGTGCCCCCTTCAACCAAACCTGGCCCCACACATCACCCCTGGTTGTTGCCCAATAAAAGCCCCCTCACCACCCCCCGCTCTCTCTGGGCTCTCGGCTCCCCCCTCTCTCTCTTGGCTCCTTCAGCTCTCTCTCAGATCTCTCTCAGCTCTCTCGCCCCGTGGTCAGGTAGTGGGGACGGCCATTGTCGGCTGACTCCATGTGGCCTGAGCCACCCCCCCATCCTATAATAAAGATTTGTGTACCCCACTTGCTCTAGACTTCCTCTCTCTTCTCCACGGTGCAGCCTGACACCTGACCACTACCACAACAACACTGTAGGGTTACACTTTTGACCGTTAAGTTAGTGTTACCAAACTTGAGACATACCCATAAACATTTAGTTATAACACACTGGAGGAAAAATAACTTTTGTTATAAAAACATATCATTTTAAAAACAAATTTATATCTGTCATTAGTCACACAGTTTAAGACTAAACACTTACATATATACCAAAACTATATATAAAAATCAAAAGAGGGAGAAAAACAAAACTTTTGGAATGTTTCTGGACGTCTCCAGAAACTTTGGCTGCATCCAGCATTTTTATATAAAGCCAGTTACCTTTTAGAGTACTCTGAGCAGATGGGTCATGCAAAAAAAAATTTTGTCATTCAACACACTCACTCACAAAACACAGCTGGCTAGTTATAAGATAAGACATTCAGGGAAAGGGTAAGAGAGAGGTCTCTGTGACCCAGATTTTGTAGATTCAGCCATGTCGTATTATGGGTCCTGGGATGTATCCTGCATCTGGTCCTCTTGTAGTATTTATTGTTCTTCAGGGATAACAGTGCCATCCTGCAGGTATTGTCAGACATGGGGGGCAGGGACCCAGACAGGTTTAGAGAAATTTTGAGAGGAAACGTATGCGAAACCCCTTCCCATGGTCAATAGGGGTCAGACCCTTTCCAAATTTTATCGAATGGGTCTCTCCATTTGACCTTAATGGATGGGAGGGTAAATGGTGTTTGCCAGTGAAGAATAATAGGGGCTAAGTCCTAGTTATTGTAAATATTAAAGAGATTTAATGTAGTTAAGGCTTTTGCTAGCTGGATATTCGGAAGGTACATTCCTCCTTTAAATTGAGCCTTAAGGGTTTGATGGGCCCTCTTGACAATGCCTTGTCCCTGTGGATTATAGGGAATGCCTGTGGTATGAGTAATGTTCCAGAGGGAACAAAAATTAAAATCTTTAAATTATTTGCTGGTGAACACCGGTCCATGGTCAGTTTTCAGTTGAAGAGGTAAGCCCATCACAGCAAAACAGGCAAGCATATGGCTTACAAGCTTTTTAGCGCTTTCTCCTGTCTGATCTGTAGCCCACATAAATTTAGAAAAGGTATAAATTGAGACAAACACATACTTTTGTTTGCCAAAGTTTGGTATGTGGGTGTTACATCAATTTGCCAAATAGCATTAGCTTTTAAACCTTGGGGGTTAACCCCAAGGGTCTGGATAGCAGGTGTCTTTATGAGACTTGCACAAGAAGAGCATGTAGTGAGGATATGTTTTACCTGTGCTACAAGAACATCAGGAAATCGAGCTCGAAGGCCTTTAAGATTAACATGGTTTAGAGAATGAAAATTAGCAGGATCAGAGACAGAGACTGGGAAATTTCCTGTGGAGGCAGGCAGTCAACTGCAGCATTCCCTTCGGATAGGGAATCAGAAAGAGGGCTGTGGGAATGAAGGTGTTGAATATACAGTGGTTGGGTTTGAGAACAAAGCATAGAGGCGATTTGAATCAAGAGAGGTGAAAGTGGGTTGTCATCAATTTTCACATGAGAACGAGCAAGCCATGGAAGTAAGTTAACAGTGTACACACTGTCAGAAAAAAGGTTGAAGGATTCTGGTACAGCTTTTAATGCAAGGAAAACAGCATAAAGTTCTTTGTACTGAGGGGGAATTCTCAGGAAGCTCAGTAAAGAGAGGTTTAGGTGATTGTTTGTCTGGGTAATATATAAGGGAAGCAGCTCCCCTTTTTCCGCCATCAGTAAAGATAGTAGGAGCAGAGGGAATGGGATCCCGAGAGAAAAGTTTAGGTGCTAGTAGAGGCATAAGAGGTAAAGAAGCTATCAATTTATTAGAAGGAAAATGGTTATCTATTTGTCCTGGAAACCCCACAAAGCTTATGGCAAAGTGGGAATGATGGTGTATAAGCCACTCTGTATCTGTGAGAGAAAAGGGCAGAATAATTAAATCCAGTTCTTTCCCTAAGACCTGCACAGACCTATTTCTCCCTTGGCGAAACATGAATGCTAACACGTCTATCTCAGTGAGGAGTCTTGGAGCTCCTCCTACTGGCGTGTGAAGCCACTCGAGAACACCATGGTCTTGCCACAATGCCCCTACTACTGTGGGGGTGGAGTTGAAGATTAGAAGGTTTACCAGAGAGGAGGGAGAGAATCAAACAAGGTGCATGTCCTGGAGGGCCTGGATAACCTTTCCAGTGCCGAGAAGGCCTCGGGAGTTAACTTACGTTTTGAGGAGGGCTGTTTGTTTCCTTTCAACATGTCAAACAGTGGTTGGAGGCAGCTTGTAGGCAGATAGAGATACTGCCTAAGCCAATTTAAATTTCCTAGAAAACTTTGTAAAGAAGCAAGAGTAAGGTTAGAAGGAAAGGTGACATTAGGTTTTAAGGAACGAATTTGCATTAGAGAAATCTCTGAACCTAAGAAAGAAATTGGAGGAATTTGTTGTATCTTCTCAGGAGCTACATTAAGGCCGCTTTTCTTTAATGCAGGAATGAGAAAATCACGTAAGGCATAGAGCTCTGTATCTGATTTTCCCCATATTAAAATATCATTTGTATAATGAAAATCTTTAAGGCCCTTATGAATATATGGGACAAGAGCAGATTTAACAGCCTCCTGACAAATTGTAGGACTATTGGCCATACCCTGGGGTAGCACCACCCATTCAAATCTATCAGCAGGGCTGGCGTTATTAATAGATGGGACAGAGAAGGCAAAACATTTACAATCTTGTGGATGCAAGGGAATAGAGAAAAAACATTCTTGTATATCAATAGCTATGATTGGAATTACTGTGGGAATTACAGAAGCAAGAGGCA
This sequence comes from Erinaceus europaeus, assembly GCF_950295315.1. Classification (NCBI taxonomy): domain Eukaryota; kingdom Metazoa; phylum Chordata; class Mammalia; order Eulipotyphla; family Erinaceidae; genus Erinaceus; species Erinaceus europaeus. Next base: position 147,843,979 of record NC_080163.1, read on the forward strand.
AACCCTTTTGGGGGGAGCCCCAAACCTGCATGGTTTTATTTACCGCAAGGATATCTTGAAAGAGGTACCATTTTCCCGAACGCTTTTTAATCACAAAGACAGGAGTATTCCATGGGCTTCGAGAATGACGAATGTGTCCCAAGGACAACTGCTCTCGGATGAGCTCTTTTAAAATTTCTAGTTTATCCCTAGGTAAATGCCACTGTTCCACCCAGACAGGCTCATTAGAAAGCCAGCTTAAGCGGGGTGTTTGGCTACGAACAGTGGCATTTAGTATTGGGGGTGCTGATTAGATCTGGTCTCGCGGGAGCGAGTGTTACGCTCTGCAGAGGCATCTGTGGATATCCTAACATCAAGACATTCCAGAATATCCCTGCCCAGTAGGTTGGTGGTAATATCAGCTACCAAAGGGCGGAAGTGTCCGGTATAACATTCCGGGTGTTCCCACACTAGCAAGTCTCGTGTGTGAAATGATGGGGTCACCCCTCCTACTCCATGTATACTGGGTCCAGGGATAAGTTCCCAATCTTGGGGAACCTCTTCTTGCCTTAAAATCGTCTTTTATGCCCCTGTGTCAATCAAAAATTTAAAAGGAATATTGCCAATCTTTATTGTCATAGAAGGGTGACCGCGTTCCAAAACAGGAGTGGTCCACAAAATCTCAGGCCCCGAATTTGTACCATTCAGGGGTGTGCTGTCTTTATGACATTTGGACCAACAATCTCTCTTCCAGGGAAACCCTTTATGGCATCTGGGACACACCGTACATGGCTTCTGGCTCCCTAACTGAAACCAGGGTTGCCCTGACTGGAGGTGGGATTGCCCTAACTAGAGGTGGGGTTGCCCTGATTGGAGGCGTGGTAGCTCTAACTGGAGGCAGGGTTGCCCTGACTGGAGGCACGGTCACAGCTTATCAGGACATTGGTTACGCCAATGTCCTTGGCGACCGCACTGAAAGCAGGCCCTGTTTTGATTACGTGGGGTACTTGCATAAACCTGTGTCATAGCGGATGCCCCATAATTGCCTGATGTAAGTTCCTGTGTCACTAAAATCCAATTATCTGGGTGTAGGTGTTTAAGATTAAGGCATGCCTAATGGAATTGTGGTATCATGCCATCCCAGACAATAGAGCACAGGAGTAGTGAGTGGACTTCAGGATTATAAACCTTTCTTTCTAAGCTTGTCTTCACCCTTGAGATGAAGCTCGCTAATGATTCATCAGTGCCTTGGCAAAGAGAGTTAATGGGAACTGACAAATCTACATTGAGTGGGGTCCCCCTTTCCCATGCTTGTGTTGCGCAGATGCGTACCTGTTCAAAATAACTGGTTGGAAACCTGGCTTCTGCCTGTTGAGCTCTAGATTCAAATGTTCTTGCACCGAACAAAGCACCAAAATTCCATTCTACTTGTTTGTTACTATTTTCCTGCGATTGTCTAGAGCATTCATCACGGAAAACATGCTGTCCACTGTAGGTAGAGGGCGTCTGGGAGTGCAGCACAAGCCAGGTCTTTCCAGTCCTGGGGGGTGTTAAGGTGCTGGTAAAAACTCCTTAAAATGGACTTAGTTCATGGCACGTGAAGCCCGTCCTCCCTGACCGCTTGTCTAAGTTGTCTGAGGTCTTTAGAGGTGTATGGCTGCCACGGCTGAGGGTTTTGTTTAGAGGGGGCCACGTTTACCAGGAAGGTGTGGATTTGGTTCAATGGCATGGGGGAGGGAGCTACAGAAGTGGAAGGTGCCGTGGAAACTGCTGTAGTGGCCTCAGGGTAAACTGAACACATATCTACTGGGACGGTGCTCTTGGGGCGGACTGCACATGGTTTAAAGTCCTTAAATGCTGAAAAAATATCCTTTAACTCTCATATCTCAGCCACAAGGTCTCTTAATGATGACGTATCAGCAGGGGAAGGGTTTAGGGAAGCAGGAACCGGAACTGCGGGGTCAACAGAAGGCGGGTTTAGAGAACCAGAAACCGGAACTACGGGGTCAACAGAAGGCGGGTTTAGAGAACTGGGAACCGGAAACTGGAACTGGGCAGGGAGGATGAGCTGGGGGCGGGGTCAAAGCAGGAGCCTCTGAACACATGTGCGTGTCAGTGGGAACGGAAGCTTTGGGTCTAGCTGCTGATCGCTTAGGGAATCTAAGACTTAAGCACATATGCTTTTAAGTCTTGTATCTCAGCTTCAAGGTCGCATATCCTCAAGGCAGAACACATGGTACATATCTTGTAAGTCATGATTATAGCTATGAGAACCCACGGTGTAGCGAAAATTAAAGCGTCTCTGAGAGTGTGAATCTGTCCCAGGAGAGAAGGAGATAATGTCTGGGACATCTCATAAAACAAAATATTTCCCATGGTGGAGGGAAACGCGGGGCCACAGAGGCAGGCGGATGCCACTTATCTGTGTCTGGGCGGCTTTTAGGGACCTCAGGCCGGGGATGGGTGCCATATGTTGTTGTTGTTGCCAGGTGTCGGGCTGCACCACGGAGAAGAGAGAGAGAGGAGGTGTGGAACAAGTTGGATACACAAATCTTTATTATAGGATGGGGGAGTGGCTCAGGCCACGTGGAGTCAGCCAACAATGGCCATCCCCACTACCTCACCACGCAGAGAGAGAGAGAGCACGACCCGAAGGAGCCCAGTGAGAGAGAGTAAGAGAGGGAGCCGAGAGCCCAGACCGGGGGGGGGGGAGTGAGGGGGCTTTTATTGAGCAATAACCAGGGGTGACGTGTGGGGGCAGGATTGGTTGAAGGGGGCACTGCGGGGTAAAACCTGGGGGCGGAGACTGCATCAGAATTATTCCTCAGCATCAAAATGTTATTTAGAGACAGTCATGAGCCTATTGAAAATAAATTGGGAGATGGAACAATACAGCCATTTAACTTTTATATAACTTAGATTTCCCCCCTAGAATTGTAATATGTGGCCATAAGGAACCGACACTGTTAGTGGAAATGCAAATTAGTATAGCCCCTGTGGAAAAAAAGGAGATACCTGAAAACATTAATCATCAAACCAGGGAGTTGGGCGGTAGCACAGAGGGTTAAGCGCAGGTGGCTTGAAGCGCAAGGACCAGTGTAAGGATCCAGGTTTGAGACCCCAGCGCCCCACCTGCAGGGGAGTCGCTTCACAGGTGGTGAAGCAGGTCTGCAGGTGTCTTTCTCTCCCCCTCTTCTATCCATTTCTCTCTCTGTCCTATCCAACAATGACGACATCAGTAACAACAATAACTACAACAATAAAAAAGGGCAACAAAAAGGGAATAAATAAATAAATAAATAAAATTTTTTTAAAAATCTACCATAAGACGTTACAATTCCTCCCCTACTCATCTATCCAAAGAACAGAAAAACACCTACATGAAAAGATTTATGCACACTCATGTTCATGGTAGTGATATTTGAAATAACGAACATTTAGAAATAAGCCAAATATACAAGGGATGAATAGTTACAGATGTTGTGGCATATATAAACAGTGGAATACTATACAGCTATAAGTAATGGTGACATATTCTCCTTTGCTACAGCATAGAAGGAGCTAGAGAAAATTGTGTCAAATGAAAAAAGCCAGAGGTGAAAGAATGGACATCAGATGATTTAACTCAGAAATGGGCTCTTAGAAACAAAGCAAAGTGCAATACAAATTGAATCCTTTATGGACTGTAGTCTGTCACAATAAATTAGAGGACTAAGAAGAAGGAAAGTAGGAAAAACTAAAGAGAGATTGGGGACCTATCTCCCCCTGGTAGAAAAAGATGGTTTAGTTGAAGCTGAAATGTCCTGATACCTATCTTGGGGAAATCTGTCCTTTTAACAACAACAATCCTATAAATTAACATTTTCTCAATAAAGTGATGAAAAAAAATCTGTGACCCTTTTCCAACTAATGTTTTATGAACAATTCTTTGAAATGTTGAAAACGTTAGTCTACATACACTAATAAACCACACCTTATGTAAAAAGCAATATGGCATACAGAAATTGAGAAAATGCTACTTAAATATTTTCTTCATTTATCTTATGTATTTCACCTGTAAAAAGTGATTATTTTCTTTCCCAGAAGTAATTCTCAGAGCCTTTCGCATATGATGACATACAGTTGTATATAATTTCATGTACTATTATGTAACAGTGTACTTGTTTCCTACACCATCCTCCACATGCACTTCACAAACTAATTTGACTTCCTTGCCATGCTGTACTTTGTTTACTAGCTAGTAATTGTTGTTATTTTAGCAACTGGTGTCATTAGTATTATATTCCCTGTATTTGGGGAATATGGAGAACCTACTATACTCCAGATTCTTTTTTATTTATTTATTTTCCCTTTTGTTGCCCTTGTTTTTTTATTGTTGATGTAGTTATTATTGTTGTTGTTATTGATGTCATCGTTGTTGCATAGGACGGAGAGAAATGTAGAGAGGAGGGGAAGACAGAGAAGGGGAAAGAAAGATAAACTCCTGTAGACCTGCTTCACTGCTTGTGAAGCGACTCCCCTGCAGGTGGGGAGCCAGGGACTCAACTGGGATCCTTTTGCTGGTGCTAGAACTTCGCACCATGTGTGCTTAACCCGCTGCACTACCTCCCAACTCCCTATACTCCAGATTCTATGCGAACCAGGTTTCATGCAATTTTATTTATTTAAGAGTGCTATGAGCTCCTTGCTGTCATTAGTCTTGATCTTTTGGTCGAAGAGCCCGTGAGGTGACTTTATTAGAACAAGCCTAATCTAGGGCCAGAGAGGCCCAACTCAAAAGCACATCTTTATTAAGTCCTGCTAGTAAGTGAGATCAGGGAGGAGATGATGGAATAGAAAACGTTGGGGGCCTGGTTCATAGTGAAATTGTAGGCATGTGTCAGTGAATACACTGTCAAGCATAAAACCCCTCAATATGAAGGAAAAAGAAAGAAAAAAAGCACATTTTGCAACTATAATTATTTACCATCTGTTATGTATTTATCGTGATAATGCTGAATAGTTATTTCATAAATATTAATTGCAAGAAAAAAAGATTTGCTTCATCATCATTTTTCCTCATTTTAATCTCATAAGTATGTCAGCTTAGAGTTTTTAAGTGATACTTTAGTGAGATCTGAATATTATTAGAAAATTTTTTAGAAAGTGTCACAAAGACATGATTGTTAAATAGGCTGGTTGTCAACAACTGGCTTTCGATATAGTACATATTTTTTATGATTTTTTTTTTAACTCTTTTGCTTTACATGTTGTGATGCAGTATACTGATCGACCACAGGAAGTCAGGCACAGCGCTTGGCTGAAGTTAGCCTTGGTGACAGAGCATACAGTGATCTGCACAAATGCACAATGCACAGTGAGTGGATTCAGTCTATACAAATGCACAAAGCATTGTGGGTGGACTGAAGAGACTTAAAATATAGCCAGCCAGAGGTCTGGTCTCTTTGTTTGCTGTTTCTTCTCCTAGTAGACGACGCATCTTTGCTAAGGCTGTGCCAGGTGCCTGCCATGGCTACCTCCGGGGAACTGAACATGTGTGACTCAGCTAGCCTGTAAAATCTAAGACTCCTCTATAGCCATGAGCTACCTATTCCTTGGCCGACAATTGTTTATCTCATGGGACTGAAGTTTTGATTAATACTCATGGACTTTACGGACCTCGCATATGCTTAACCCCTGCTGATAATTACTTATTTTGCAGCACCTAAAAGAAATGTCCCATACCTTTGTACTGCCCTAATAAGACCTTGATTCCTTTAAACCTACTCCCATATGTTCCTCAGCCAAATCCATTACGTGCCGAAGCCGAAGCCCCTTTTAATTTTTAGTTTCAGCAACATACATTTCAATTTCACATTTACAAAGTATTCCAATATTGCTTTCTAAAAATGAACATTACATGTGTGGGCTTGTTAAAACCACTTGTCTTTCAGTTTTCTACTTCCCCCTAAAGAAAACCATAACCAGTAGGAATAACTGCCTGTTGAGTTATATAGCCAGGGAATCCTACAACAATCCTGTTATTCTTACTCCACTAGATATTTCTATGCAATACCCTGTACCTGAATATTATTCCTACAATGCAAAATCCTATTAAAGTCAATGGTGCATGTATCCATTTCATTTCAATGTGACTTTGTATAATAAAAATAAAATATAGTGAGGCGAATACATAATAAGTTGCCTGCCAAAACTGTTCAAAGTACAATTAAATAACCGAGGAAGTAAGAAATTACCTTAGTACAAAGGATGTATCCACAAATAGATCACTGTTAATTTAGGGTATGGCCCAAATTATACACAATTGTTGAAAACTTCTACAGCTTACAATGCATCAAAATACCCAAAGGGATGATAATAATATTCCCTTTCTTAGAAGATAAATGTCAAAATACTACTCATTTTTATTTTAGTTTCATGAGAATTATAGTATACCCTTAAGTGATTAAACTGTGGAAAAGGTGCTATAAGCTTTATTTAGGTACTTAAATCAATTAGATTTTCCTTTACATTGCAATCAACAATGCAGTAATTAAGTGAGAGTATTTTTAGTGGTTTCAAAATATTTTCCTTTTGTTCTTGACTATTTTTTCCTCTGATCACATAGAATAAAAATATTTTAACATTTAAGTTTTTTCTGTATCCTATTGTTTCCAGTGAATACATTAAATTGAGGAGATATGGGATAGTGTAAGAGTTATCTATGATTTACTACGTGAAAATAAATAAAATAATATAGACAGTTCATAATGAAGTCTCCATAAGAACCTTAAATGTGAGACTGCATGATGGCATGCCTGCAGGAGCGTACACATTACTACGTGAAATTTCATGCCAGGTTCAAGCCCTAGATCCCCATCTGGAGGGGGAAGCTTCACAAATAGTGCTAAAAGTGTTTCTTTTTCTCTTTTTCTTCCCCTCTTCTCTGTCTTATAAAATAGAAAGAAAGAAAGAGAGAAAGAAAGAGAGAAAGAAAGAAAGAAAGAAAGAAAGAAAGAAAGAAAGAAAGAAAGAAAGAAAGAAAAGAAAAAGCATGGACATCTGGAGTGGTGAATGTGTAGTGGAGGCATAGTCCCAGTGTTAACCCTGGTAGCAATGAAAATAAATAAATAAACCTCAGATTCCTCAATTTGGAGTTTTACTATATCGGTGAAGAAATCCATATGTTGGAGCTGGAAGGGTGGCATATTCCAGATTCCATGGTGATGGAAGCTCCTGTACTTTCTATACCTCACCCAATGTACCTCTTCATCATTTTTTAAATATAATTTCTTAACTTTAATTAGTTTGATAGGTCAGAGAGAAATTGAGGTGTAAGGGTGACAGAGAGGGAGATGGCTGCAGCACTGCTTCACTGCGTGTCAAATTTTCCCCATGCAGGTGGAGATTGGGGGCTTGAACCCAGGTCCTTGCACATGGTAATATGTGCATTTAACAGGTATGTTACTTCCCAGCCCCTTCATAGGTTTAAATATCCTTTATAATGTAAAGAGTAGTATGCTTGCTAGAGTACATAAAATGTTTGCCAGAGTTCTTTGGACCAGCACATCAAATTATTCAATTCAGAAAGTGGGGTGTGAAAAACCATATTCCCAAGTGCTCATAAATACAGGTGAAAAGACTTGGAACAGACATCTAAAGTTGGGGGCAGTCCTGGGTTATGAACACATAACTTGTGGGATTTATGCTAACTTTAGGTCATTAATTTCAGAATGAATTAGATTATTGAACATTGTTAGTTTCTTGTAAGAGATATAAAACTACTTTGTATAGAAAAATCTACACATTTGGGATGTTTTTTATTTTATTTTTTTCTCTCTCTCTTGGGTAATTCTTTTCTCCTTTTCAATCTAGAAAATACATTTTGTTCCACCTCCCCAACATCGTAGTAGTGTTTCTAAATGTAGATGATATATCATTGTTTAAAGGAAACCTTTAGTATTCATCCACTAGACTGTAACATCTCCTCTCTTTAAACTCAGAGAAGCAAATTAGAATAATAAATGTGAGGTGGTAAAATCTATGGATCTGACAGTAAATCAGCTTTCAGTTATTCCTTTCTTCTTCTAGTTTATAGTCTAGCTGGAACTGTATGAGTGTAAGGAGTGATTGAGAAAGGTATATATGTATGTATATATGAATGTCATGTGTCAAGATGTTTTCCACATCACCTGTCCATTCACACAACAATTTGGAATCAGCACTCCATAACTGTTAAAATTTACACATTACACAGAATAGTGAAATACTCTTAACAAATAGAATAAATTTGTACTTAGAATCTAAATAACAATCATTTTGGAATAAAGATAGACATATAATCAATGGAATAGCATTGAGAGTCCGGAAATAAATATTTACATCTATGGCCAATTGATTTTCAACAATTATGACAAGAAACAGTGCTGGGAAATTAGTTATGCAGAGCAAAAAAAAAAAAAAAACTCATGTCATATACAAAAGCTACTTAAACAGTATCATATATACAAATATAAAAAACAAACTATGAAATTTAAAATAAATATAATTTTATTATCTTGGTTAGGTAAAACCTTATATATGTTGGCCAAATTATAAAATATTTAACTCCATCCTAATGAAAAACAATTGTGTCTTAAAAGATACCATTAAAAATAAAAGCAAATAATTATGAGTAAATTTCAGAAGATATGGGTACAAAATACCAAATTAAAATCAATTATAAAATTTGACCTCATACACAGTTTAATATGTGTGAAATATCAAGAACAAGCAAATTTCTAAAAACAAAAGATTAGTGGCCTTCAAGGTCTAATGAATAAAGAGGGTTTAAGAGGATTATGAAGTTAGAATTCACAGTCTAAAGAAATAATTCCCCTAGAGAACCTGGATATAGTTTAAAACAATTGTCCTTACTTCAGACAACAGGTGCAAATTTGGAGATTCTCTAAGTCATTTTTAGTTCCTAATGATGGGTTGCAAAGGTTCCCACTACTATCCTCAGCCTTATTAGTTTGCTAAAATTAATCTTATAACTCTAGAAGTACTATACTTGTTATTATAATTATATGTCAGTGAAAGGATACAAATTAGTATAAGTCAAAGGAAAAAGAAGTCATATGGCAGAATATGGAATTATTCCAGATGTGAAGCTTTTCATCATCCTCTTCTGAGATTCTAGGATGCTCTTGCGACTTCCTTGCAACTATAGTGTATAGTAAGAATGGAAACTCATCAGTCGCTTCCCAGGCGGTGAAGCAGTTCCACAGGTGTCTCTCTTTCTCTCCCCTTCTCTCTTTCCCTCCTCTCTCCATTTCTCTCTGTCCTATCCAACAACAATGACATCAATAATAACTACAACAAGGGCAACAAAAGGGAATAAAAAAATGAATGGAAACGCATCTAAGCACTTTAAATCTAAAGTATTTACTAGTGCTTGATCTAAAAACAAAAAATGTAAATGACGAGCAAAATTTCAGAAAGCATTTAGATATTATATATCTGAGAATGGGTCAATGATTAAATTATATACAAACAAAAATTACAACAAAAAATAAAACCCAAATTTAAAAATAAGCAAAGGGAATCCAGGTGATGATGAACTCAGCTCAGTGCGCAAGGACCCTAGGTTTAAGCCTCTAGCCCCTACCTGCAGGGGAACCTTCAGGAGTGGTGAAACAGTACTGCAGGTATCTTTTACTGTCCCTCTCTATCTCACCCGAGCTGATAAATAAATAAATAAACAAACAAATAAATAAATAAATAATTTTAAAGTAGAAGTAAAATAAAATGAACTAGTTGCATGGCTGACCATTCTCCAGATAGTCATGATGTCTCAGGTTAATGTATTTTGTGTCTCCTTAGTTGCTCTGGAGGTTGGAACAAATATGGCATATCCCAAACTCCCCATAGAAATCACACTGTAGACTGTTAAATTGGTCAAATTCCCAGGACAAACAGAGACCCCTTTTATAAAGAGAATATTGCAGAGACCAGTAGGTTATCTCCCAGTAGTTAAGGAAAATGGTTTTATTATAATAAGAGGATAGAAATTAGTATTATCCAAAGGACAAGATTCATATTGTAAATCACGAGTTTTCTTGTAATAAATCACTGAATTTAGATTCCACATAGCCAAGATTAAGCCACTGTAATATTTAATAAATAAATAAATCCAGTCAGACCAGAAAATGTTTAGGAATGTTTTTGCAAGTTTGACTGCTGGATAATTCATTACAACAAAGACTAGTGAATGAGGTTTTAATTATCTTCACACAAAATTTTAATCAAGATAAAAGCTCAGTAAAAATGGACTAATTTGACAGCTGATGGCATAACCAATCAACTATTCAGAACAACATCTAGTGTTTTAGGTGAAACAATTTTATTATCAAACAAAAGGTGATGTTGTGGTCTATTCTTTTTAACCATACTGTGTGTTTAAACAGTGTACTAGAAAAATAAATAAGCTAAAACTTAATATTAGTTCTGATTTCATGGGATTAAATTTTGTAATGTCTTAGAACTGTTATAAATGAGAGGTTGTAAATGTTGATAAAGAATATAAATATTATGAATATGCCAATTAAAATTAATAGCTAAAGAAGGAAATAATTTTATCCAAGGTTATATAAAAATGCCAATGACATTGCTACAGAATTATTTTATAAGCAAAATAGAATGACTGCCTCACTGTTAGAGTTCAGTAAAGTATCATATAAAGTAGACTCTAGCTGCTATTAAATTTCATTTGTATGGTTCTGACTAATTCCTGAAATAACATGAACTGTTACACATGAAACACATAAGGTGTTACAGTGCTTTTATATACAATGGATATGATTCACCTTTAAATGATCTCTAGGTAATTCCTTTTTTAAAAAGTAGAGAGGAAAATGAATGAAGGGAAGAAGTAATGAAGGAAAGAAATCTACTTAATAGCTAGTTTGTTTTGATTGAGTAAGTGAATGAGCTGGGGCTTGATGTCTGCATTATGAATCCACTGCTCTTAGTGACTTTTTTGTATATGTGTATGTGTATGTGTATGTGTATATGATGTATATGTATATGATGTATATGTATATGGATGTATATGTATACACACATATATATGTATATATAGAGATATGTGTATATACGTATATATATATTTAGATAGGACATAAGGAAACTGAGAGGGGATGAGAGAAAGAGAGAGAGAAAGACAGAAAGACATCTACAGACCTGCTTCACTGCTTGTGAAGCTGTCCTCCTGCAGTTCAGGATCAGAGCCTAGAACTAGGTCCTTGAGCACTATAAATTGCATGCTCAACTGTGTCCAGGAACTGGCTCCTAGTAGTTAGTTTTTATCAGACTATTTTAAGAATATTAAATGAAATTATTTTCTGGGATTCAAATGAATAAATTTTTGTCTCTAGTTTATCTTATTATTTAATTTAATTTTATACACACATGTACACATGTGCAAAAGAGTTGGCCAATGTTATATATTGTGGTAACTCGGAAACTACTAAAGAATTAGCCTCTCCTCCTTGCTCCCCCCCCCAAAAAAAAAAACTACTTTGGATAAAGATGACTGTATATTTAGATTGCTATCGTGTACTGAATTTACAGGTAAAATAGTTTTTTCTTTCTTTAGTATATAATCTAGAAGCATCATTTATATTGGGATCCATTCTCATTAAAACAATGGAAAAGAAATAAGATGCTGAAACTGTTATATCAGTATAATTTGTCCTCTGTCATTATTTTACTTTCTGAACACACACACACACAAACACACACACTCTTGCATTATTCAAATCCTCCCCCTCACCAAGAAATCTTTATAGATTTCCATTACTTTGGTCAAACTGTTACAGCAGTGTTACAACTGAAATAATCAATGTTACTATGTTTCTATTGGTTTAAGACCTCTCCAGAGTAAACATACTTAAAATGTGTATTTTTTTTATATTCTCATATTTTCAGGAAAACAGATTCCACATATTTTACAATTATATGAGCAAAAAAAAAAAATTGACTGTTAGAGCTATTGTCAAGATCTTCATTCAATTCCTGTGTTTCTGAGCAGAGATTAAGAGAATGGCAGATGGTGCCAAGTAGTGTGAAATACTTTCTTCTGATTTGCAGTCTCATTCTCTTTCATTCTCATCCACTTTGGCAGCCTTCTCCAGCAGCTGTGTTTGCAATGGTGACAGAGCCTATCAAATAGTGGGAGCTGATGGGCTTTCAGAACTTACCTATTAGGGTACTTAACATTTGCTTTGCTCTCATCTGTCTCTGAAGTTTATGAATGAACCTCCCTCCTTCCTTAATCAAAGCCCCAGGGAGAGCTTCAGTCTAGAAGGTGACTTTTTTGTCATGCAAATTGCTTCAGGGACCTTGGGGCTATTTCTTTATACTTTGGAGGCAGAAAATAAGGACTCAGGCAAATGCTTGAGGACATAAGACAAAATGTCAACCAAATGAGGGCTTTACTTATCCCAAAGGGGAAAAAAAAGTTAGATGAAATATTCATGGTATATGTGAGCAAGAATATAGCCCCACATAGTGTGTTTCTTTTTTCCCTTTCTACATTTTTCCTTAATGCCTCACCTCATAGCAGAGTTTCTAGGTGTTTACCCAGGTATGTCCTATTTGGAATAGGTCAATTCTTCAATACTGTACAGTGAGATTAGATGATAGACACATAATAATCTTACTAAAAATAATGAGTACATTTCATGACAATGATTAAATCAAAAGCATAGCTGGTTTATAGTAAGAAATATTACTCGGGTGAGACCTTTCCTTTCATAGTATACTCTAATTCCATCTCAGGTGGTTCACTTTCTAACAAAGTCCCAAAACCTAGATATACACCAGTTTCTGTGAGAGAGAACATATGTTCACACGTATCCGTAAACTACTACAAAATATATACCTGAAAGCAGAAGTACACTAGAGTTTGCAGTGAGTACCCCCCTAACACTTCCTCTCCACTATTCCAAGCTTTGGGTCCATGATTGCTCAACAATTTGTTTGGCTTCACATGTTAATTCTCTTTTCAGTCACCAGGTTCCAGATGTCATCTGGATGCAGGCTAGGCTTCCCTGGACTGAAGACCCCACCAATGTGTCCTGGAGCTCTGCTTCCCCAGAGACACACCCTACTAGGGAAAGAGAGAGGCAGACTGGGAGTATGGACCGACCAGTCAATGCCCATGTTCAGCGGAGAAGCAATTACAGAAGCCAGACCTTCTACTTTCTGCAACCCACAATGACCCTGGGTCCATGCTCCCAGAGGGATAGAGAATGGGGGGGCTATCAGGGGAGGGGGTGGGATATGGAGATTGGGTGGTGGGAATTGTGTGGAATTGTACCCCTCCTACCCTATGGTTTTGTTAATTAATCCTTTCTTAAAAAAAAAAAAAGAAATATTCTGTCACCTCTCTTCCTTCCTATACCCTCATTCTCCATATTGAGGCACTAATATTAAATCTAGGAATTAACATATTAAAGTTCTAACTGAACTAGAGGGCTATTCATTCTATATACAAGACATAACAAATTTCAGGAAAAAGCATGATGTTTCTAACTAAAAACTTCTTAAAATTTATTTAATTATCTAGTTATTTCTGATTCCCAGGATTAATCTGGGCTCAAAATCTTAATGTGGGCCAAATCTACTATTAGAACAGAAGATCACAATGGAAGGCACCCTCAAAAAAAAATCTTGGAAGTATTTAGATGCTACAGTAATGATAGAAATGAAAGAGAAAAAAGAGAGAAAGAAAGAAAGAAAGAAAGAAGAAAGAAAGGGAGAAATGAAAGAGAAAGATGGGCAAAGAACATTAAGATTTATAGACATTCAGAGAAACCAGATTGGAAAGAGGGATGACTCCATGAGTCATATATACTTCCCATGGCTCTATACTTCCCATGGGTTCACAATTTTTAAGATACATACATACATATATGAGAGAGAGTAGAGAGTACAATGGCTATGTAAACAGACTCTCAAGCTTGAGGCTCTGAAGTCCTAGGTTCAATACCCCACCCCACCATAAGCTAGAGCTAAACAGGGCTCTGGTAAAAAATAATTGAATAAAAGTTAATTCAACTTAGAATTGCTCAACCTTTGTATTATTGTTATGACTCTGGAAATGTCTAATGATCAGTGGATAACATGAGAATTACAGAGACTTCCGGAGTTGGGGCTACAGAGCAGCAGCAGCTGTGTTTCTCTCCTCTGCTCTTCTGGGTGAACTAGGAATAATCTCCCAAAGGAGAGTATCTGGGACCACAAAAAGACAGGACTAGAATGACTGCAGGAACCTAACAAATCACCAGTGAGTGCAAATATCTGTGACTCATGGACAGAGAGGAGCCAAGGGAGAGATTAACTAGCTGGTAACAGTCTGGCAGTTTACCAGTTGAGATACCACCTCCAGTCTGTTTCACCAACAAAAAGACATCTGAAGGGAGGAGAGGACTCCGCTAAGTCTCACCAAATGCAACTGTGAGTCTCCATTGTAATTGCCCTAGGAAGCTGGAGCAGCAGGGAGGCCCTATGCTGACACCAGGGGACCGAGAACTAACAAGGAAATCAATAAAGACATGAGGGAGCTAAATGAGGAGATAGATAAACTAGAACTATTGGACATTTTCAGAGTCATTCTTCCCAAGAAACTGGAATACACATTTTACTCAAGTCCACATGGGTCATTCTCAAGGCTAGACCATATGTTAGGCCACAAAGGCAGCATCAGCAAATTCAATAACATTGAAATCTTCCCAAGCATTTTCTCAGACCACAGTGGAATTAAACTAATACTTCACAATCAACAAAAGATTATTAATAGTCCCAAAATATGGAAGTTGAACAGTACACTACTGAAAAACTACTGGGTAAAAGCAGAAATCAAGGAAGAAATAAAAATGTTTCAAGAGTTCAATGAAAATGAAGACACAAGCTATCAAAATATTTGGGACACAGCTAAGGCAGTACTGAGAGGGAAGTTCATAGCCATAAGAGCACACACTAGGAAACAAGAAAAAGCACAAATAAACAACCTGATTGCACATCTTAAACACTTACAAGAAGAAGAACAAAGGAAGCATAAAGCAACCAGAAGGACAAAGATCACTAACGTTAGGGCATAAATAAATAACATTGAGAATAAGAAAAACATACAAAAGATCAAGGAAAGTAAATTTTGTTTCTTAGAAAGGGTGAACAAAATTGACAAATCTTTAGCCAGACTCACAAAACATAAAAGGGAGAAGACCCAAATCAATCTGATCCTAAATGAAAGAGGAGATATCACAAAGACACTGGAGAAATTCAACATATCATGTGAGACTTCTATGAACAACTACATGCCTTTAAGCTAGAGAACCTGAAAGAAATGGAAGTATTTCCTAGATACCTATGAACTTCCAAAATTAAGAAAAGAGGAACTAGATGAGATGAACAGGCCCATCACACCTAATGAAATTGAAACAGTTAGCAAAAACATTCCCAAAAATAAAAGTCCTGGACCAGATGGTTTTACAAATGAATTCTACAAAACCTTCAAAGAATAACTAATACCTCTGTTTTTAAAAGTCCTGCAGAAGATTGAAGACACTGGAATACTCCCTTCCAGCTTCTATGAAGCCAACATCACTCTGATACCAAAAGCAGGCGGGGACACAACCAAAAAAGAAAACTACAGACCAATATCTCTGATGAACATAGATGCTAAAACATTGAATAAAATTCTAGCCAACCAGATATAGCATTCTATTAAAAAGATTCTTCATCATGACCAAGAAAAGTTGGTTTAATATATGTAAAACAATCAACGTGATCCATATCAATAGATGTAGAGAAAGCCTTTGAAAAAATACAACATCCCTTTATGATCAAAACACTACAAAAAATGGGAATAGATGGAAAATTCCTGAAGATAGTGTTGTGTATTTACAGCAAACTACAGCCAACATCATATTCAATGGTGAAAAACTGGAAGCATTTACCCTCAGATCAGGTACTAGACAGGGCTGCCCACTATCACCATTATTATTCAACATAGTATTGGAAGTTCTAGCCATAGCAAACAGGAAGGAGCAAGGAATTAAACAGATATAGATTGGGAGAGAAGTCAAACTCTCCCTATCTGCAGATGACATGATAGTACATAGAAAAACCTAAGGAATCCAGCAAGAAGCTTTTGGAAATCATCAGGCAATACAGTAAGGTGCCAGGCTACAAAATTAACATTCAAAAGTCAGTGGCATTCCTCTATGCAAATACTAATTTAGAAGAGGATGAAATCCAGAAATCAACTCCTTTTACTATATCAACATATACTGTAAAATATCTAGGAATAAACCCAACCAAAGAAGTGAAAGACTGGAAATAATGAGTCACTACTCAAGGAAATTGAAAATGACACAAGAAGTAGAAACATATTCCATGTTCATAGGTTGGCAGAATTAACATCATCAAAATGAATATGCTAGAACCATCTACAAAATGAATATGCAGAGCCATCTATAAATTTAATGCTATCCCCATCAAGATCCTAACCACTTTTTTTTAGGAGAATAGAACAAATGCTACAAATGTTTATCTGGAACCTGAAAAGACACAGAATTGCCAGAAGAATCTTGAGAAGAAAGAAGAGAACCAGACACATGATGCTCCCAGATCTCTAATTGTATTATAAGCCTGTTGTCATCAAAACTGGTTGGTACTGCAACATGAATAGACACACTGACCAATGGAATAGAATTGAGAGCCCAGAAGTAAGCCCCCACACCTATGGACATCTAATCTTTGACAAAGGTGCCCAGACTATTACATGGTGAAAGCAGAGTCTCTTCAACAAATGGTGTTGGAAAAAATTGTTTGAAACATGCAGAAGAATGAAACTGAACCACTATATTTCACTTAATACAAATGTAAATCCAAGTGGATCAAGGACTTGATGCTAAGACTAGAAACTATCAGATACTTAGAAGAAAATATTGAAAAAAAAATTTTCTGCATAAATTTTAAAGATATCCTCAATGAAATGAATCCAATTAAAAGAAGACTAAGGCAAGCATAAACCTATGGGACTACATCAAATTAAAAAGATTCTGCACAGGGAGTCGGACTGTAGCGCAGTGGGTTAAGTGCAGGTGGCGCAAAGCACAAGGACCAGCATAAGGATCCCGGTTCGAACCCCGGCTCCCTACCTACAGGGGAGTCGCTTCACAGGCAGTGAAGCAGGTCTGCAGGTGTCTATCTTTCTCTCCTCCTCTCTGTCTTCCCCTCCTCTCTCCATTTCTCTCTGTCCTATCTAACAATGACAACAACAATAATAACTACAACAATAAAACAAGGGCAACAAAAGGGAATAAATAAATAAAATAAATATTAAAAAAAAAGATTCTGCACAGCTAAAGAAACCACTGTCCAAACCAAGAGACCCCTCACAAAATGGGAAAAGATTTTTACATGCCACATATCAGACAAGAGGCTAATAACCAAAATATATAAAGAGCTTGCCAAACTCAATAACAAGAAAACAAATAACCACATCCAAAAGTGGAGAGAAGACATGAACAGAATATTCACCACAGAAGAGATCCAAAAGGCCAAGAAATACATGAAAAATGCTCCAAGTCTTTGATTGTCAGAGAAATGCAAATAAGGACAACAATGAGATATCACTTAACTCCTGTGAGAATGTCATACACCAGAAAAGGTAACAGCAGCAAATGCTGGAGAGGGTGTGGGGTCAAAGGAACTCTCCTGCACTGCTGGTGGGAATGTAAATTGGTCCAACCTCTATGGAGAACAGTCTGAAGAACATCAGAAGGCTAGAAATGGACCTACCCTATGATCCTGCAATTCCTCTCCTGGGAATTCCTCTATCCTGAGGAACCCAACACACCCATCCAAAAAGATCTGTGTACACATATGTTCTTAGTAGCACAATTTATAATAGCCAAAACCTGGAAGCAACCCAGGTGTCCAACAAAAAATGAGTGGTTGAACAAGTTGTGGTATATATACACAATGGAATACTACTCAGCTATTAAAAATAGTGACTTCACCATTTTCAGCCGATCTTGGATGGACCTTGAAAAATTCATATTAAGTGAAATAAGTCAGAAACAGAAGGATGAATATGGGATGATCTCACTCTCAGGAAGAAGTTGAAAGCCAAGATCAGAAGGGAAAACAAAAGTAGAATCTGAACTGGAATTGGTGTATTGCACCAAAGTAAAAGACTCTGGCTTGGGGCGGGGGGGGTAGAATACAAGTCCAGAAAGGATGACAGAGGAACCTAGTGGGAGTTATATTGTGTATTATTATATGGAAAACTGGGAAATGTTTTTCATGTACAAACTATTGTATTTACTGTCAAATGTAAAGTATTAATTCCCCAATAAAGAAATAAGAAAAAATCACGAGAATTAACTGTCCTCTGTGTTTTATGCTGGATGTGTGTCAAAATAATGAAATGACCACTTGGCAGTCTTATTAGAGAAAGACCCACTTATCTGTGAGAATATTACTTGTGTCTCCTATGTCATTATATTTTGTTGTCATTGTCTTTTTTTTTAAGTTGCATTTATTTTTATTAGAGAAAGATTGGAACACCACTTAGGTATATACACTATTGGGATAGAACAAATAGAGCCAGGTCTCATGCATGCCAGTCCTATGCTGTAGCTTCTGCACTACATTTTTATTACTTCATTTTGTTTCCATAAAGCCTAAGGTAACATATAACTATTTTTCTGAGGTTGTTTTGCATTTAAACTATAGTTTCTATCTGTAGCTCAGATTATGTGATTTACATAATTGGTTAATTTGTACTATAAATGTTAAGAATAAGTATTTTCCAAATAAGAGTAGCAGTACTTTTTATTTACCTTATTTAGAAGGCTGAGAATTATGTTTCCTTAGTATTTT
This sequence comes from Erinaceus europaeus, assembly GCF_950295315.1. Classification (NCBI taxonomy): domain Eukaryota; kingdom Metazoa; phylum Chordata; class Mammalia; order Eulipotyphla; family Erinaceidae; genus Erinaceus; species Erinaceus europaeus. Next base: position 147,862,876 of record NC_080163.1, read on the forward strand.
AAAATATTGGATACATTCATTGGTGGAGTGCAGAATTAAAGGAAAGCTGTATATTTAATATGCTATTTTAATATCTGTAATTCTTAGCTCAAAGGAATCTCAGGTATAATAGTAATTTACCCTATTATTATATTCCCTGGAGTAGGCAATCAATTTCTCTAAAACCACGTCTTCCAACATATGAAGGAGATTATTATTTAGCCAAATGTCCGTTACAGGCAATATACTTTCATTTAGTCCTCAAATATACCCCTTTTGAGAGAATTACTTTCATTCCATTTTACAACCCAGAACAATCAGGTGAAAATAAATGAAAGAGTATTCTGAGGTTGGGCCCTACTTTGTCTTCAAAGACTGTGTTCTCTCTTTAATTTGCTGTAAACTGAAAAGCAGAACACAATACAGTGGATTAGTATTTTTAAAAATTCTGAATGAAAATGTGAGAACTGGAATACTAGCTAAATGTTTATGAATTCCCTGAATTAAAATTATATAAATGGCATTGCTTGCCGGAAATTAAATAGTAGAATACAAACAATGTTATTCCATTACGTAGTTAAGTCCCCTGTATATAGCTGTCAAATCACTTGGGGACTTGAAATTCAGATTCTGATTAAATAGAACAAGTATATGAACCAGAAATCTCTGAGTAGTAACCAATAATGCATTTTCTTTTGTACTTAAAGCCCTCACTTTCACAGATCAATTGATTTTTTTTTTTTATCATAATCCAAACCCAAGAAGCTATCAGTAGCTAGTCTTACATGATTATGTATTCTGAATTTCAAAAGTAGTCCAGTTTGGGAAGAGTTTGATTACAGGCCAAAAGTAGAATGCCAGGTGGGGAATTCAGCTGCTTGGGCAGTTTTCCAGGGAGTTTACACCTGGATTAACAGATGTTTCTATGTAGCCAATAAGTTATTGTGCTGAAAAAAATGAATACATGTGTAACACTACAGAGTTGCAAGAGTTTTAAAAATGTAGAAATATTGTGCTAATAATATGATACAATGTACAGATGATAGGATAATATGATTAATAAGAATAAAAGAAACTTTGTTACGCTGAATTAAACTCTGACCTTTAAGGTATTCTTTTACAAAGTAGAATTAAATGAACAAAGGAAACTTTATCATGACTTGCTCTAGGGCCTAACTTGGTAATTTGAGACCTTATACAGGGAAGTAAGCAGCTTATATATAGCTTTACTTCTCAATCTTCAACAGTGCAAAACAAATATGTGTGTGATTGTGCATTTATTACTGTAAATAACAATCCTTGCTCTTTCTTCCCTTAATATGTAATAATTACTCTGTGAATCAAGTAGAGTGCTGTTTATGGAAACCCCATTCACATAGAACATTGTTGTTAAAGTCATCCCTCTATACACCATCCTCTATCTTAGCATGGAAAGAAGATATTCACTTACTTAATGGGGTCATACAAGTTAGGGGATCAATAGGGCAAGTAACTAGCATGGTGAGGAAATAAGTGAAAATAAAGTGAGGAGCCTGATACCATCCATGGCTAATAAATCAGCTTAGGGAAAGAGTATGCAGAAGAGTTAAAAATTTTAAATTTTAAGACTATGGTGCCCAATTGCTTAGTGCTGTCTGCAGTACCAGGGAATAACCTTCACTCACCTTCCTCACCCTCTAGGCTGACAATAGCACACTGATGATTTAATCAGAATTTTAGTAAAAATTGAGTAATGCACAAAGCTATTTTTTAATAAATGTGCATGAGTCTTTATGAAAACATGAAAGTTCTCATTTGTACATTTAAGTATATGCCAGAAGGCTGGAAAAGTGGAAGTAAAGGGCTAAATCTTGAATAAATTAAAAAATTTAGCAAACTCAGAAGATTGAAGCACCCTCAAAAAAATCCTGAAAATATTCCAGTTGTAGGACAAAGATTTATGTTGGTTTTACTAAAATCTTATAAAGCGAGTTCACTAAACTGGATTACCTGAAGCATTTTAGGCAGCTAGAGCCTGCTCTGAATATAAAAGTTGCTTATAATTTCTGACTAGGGAGAAAAGTGATCATACTTTGCCATAAATCAGTATATCAATAAATGAAGTAGAAAAATCAGTCAGACTATATATTTAAAATATATGAAAACATTGTTCTCTAAAGGAGCCACGGTACAATGGGTAACATGGGGCATTTAGAATAACATTCTGAAGTCCAGCCTTTTGACTGCACATTTTTAGACAAATTGAATTAATTAGGTTCACTGAACTTTTATGGCTGCATCTATAAAATGTAAATATAATTAATCTGAAAATGTTATATGAATAAGAACCTTAAAAGGAGAATATATATTTATAAATATGTATATGCATGTGTGTGCATACTTTGTACTGAAGTTGCAGAAGGGATAAAAATACATATAATCATATATGTGGTCTTTACTTTTATCTATACTTATATATAGCCATTTATCACTTCCCATCCTGCTGCTACAGAGGAAATGAATGTGGTGCCCTTGTAACAAAATGATAGCCAGTTTCTCCACAATGAGGAAATATGTTGGAAAACATATCTCATCCCAGCAATTTTTCATCATTAATAAGTAATGAAATTAGGAGTAATACCTATTCTGTATGCTAAGTGACATTGATTACTGAAGTGCTCATGTTACCAGAAAGGTAGTGTATCCATTAAAGAGGTTGAAGATGGGGAAAGGCTGAGGAGAAAGGAAATCTATCAAGATTTCTATCAAGAATTCTATCAAGAATCTTACAAGATTCTCTATTGCTTTAATGTGGTCTTGCTCAAGACTGCTTCTCCATCTACCTGCATTATATTACCACTAAAATTTAATATTTAATCAGAATGAAGGGGGAGACAAATCAATGGCCCATGCATTTGCTTCCCAAGAAGAGAATTCAACATGGGCTCAGGAAGTTTAAGGCTCAGCACTTCTCATTTGCCTGGCACAGGATGATACATATCCTTTCATTTTGTATTATTTTATTTATTTATTTATTTATTTATTTATTTATTTATTAATAAAACAGATAGGAAGAGCGCAAACCAGACATCACTCTGGTACATGTACTGCCAGGGATTGAACTCAGGATCTCATGCTTGAGAGTCCAACATTTTATCCACTGTGTGACTTTCTGGACCACAAGAGTATATTCTTGCAAATTTTTCAAAAGTAACAATTCAAACCATAGTGGCTATAAGCTTTCACTCTTCCTAATTTGACTTCCTACTTCCTACTATATTTCGGTTTAGAATCCAAGTTATTGACATGGACACAGATTATTTTCTACATTACCATGTGCATATCTTACTGTGTGCATATCTTCACAACACAAACATGGCTTGACTCCTGCATAGCATGACTTTCCTATTCTAAGAAACTTGTTCAGAAAGATACAAGTTGCAAATATCTTGTAGCTAGTTTTAAGATCACACCCTACAGCTATTTACATGAACATCAAACTGTTCAATTTGGAATTCACAGTTTACTTCCTAAGATCCTTTGGATTTGACTTTACGTAGCAGTGTGTTCTCTCTCAGTCCTATCATGACTCATATAATAGTCATGAATCATATATAGAAAGATTTACCTTAATGAGACTCTAGAGCTTGATATATCATGGATTTCATCCTCAGACTTATTAACAGGTTGTTTTAATGACATTCTGGAATCTGGTTAAGACAAAGTGAGTTGGCAATCCACCTTATTTTATCTTAATAGGCTAGATTTATATAATTTTCAGTTGATTCTGTGTCTGGTTTAATTATTATTGGCTGTACATATATTGAAGTGTCTTTTGGGAATTCTCTTTCTGTTTCCTGTGCTAATTCAGCCAAAGCCATGACATAAAAGTACAAATCTAGGTTCCTATCACCATATAAATATGCCAGTTATTAGAGTTGTATGGATAGTGGAGAAGCAAGGGTGAAAGATTCCTGTATAGAACAAGCTATGGAAACATTTTTCAAATGTCAGATATGCTTGGGGAGGGGTCATTTTGAAAAGCAAAGGAGTCAGTTTCCATTACTGATCAAAAAGAAAAATATTTTAAATCAGAACCTATAGATTTTCAAAAGCATATATTTTCAACTAAAAAAAAACTAACATAAATTGGGAGTCGGGCAGTAGCGCAGCGGGTTAAGTGCATGTGGTGCAAAGAACAAGGACCGGCCTAAGGGTCCCAATTCAAACCCCTGGCTCTCCACCTGCAGGTGAGTTGCTTCACAGGCGGTGAAGTAGGTCTGCAAGTGTCTCTCTTTCTCTCCCCCTCTCTGTCTTCCCCTCCTCTCTCCATTTCTCTCTGTCCTATCCAATGATGACATCAATAACAACAACAATAATAACTACAACAACAATAAAAAGACAGCAAGAGCAACAAAAGGGAAAATAAACAAAATAAAATAAAAAAACTAACATAAATTAATATATAGGGAAAAAAGTAATCTGAATTTTTCAAGTTTATATATAAAACAATGGGATAAGAGTTTTCACTTAACTTTAAGAATTCTAAATATTTTATTGAGAATACAATTTAAAATTGTACAACTTAAATTTTTCTTTATCAATTTTTGAAATATTTTAAATATCATGAGTCGGGCATTAGCACAGCAGGTTAAGTGCATGTGGCACAAAGCACAAGGACAGGCAGAAGGATTCTGGTTCAAGCCCCAGTCTCCCCACCTACAGGCGAGTCGCTTCACAGGCAGTGAAGCAGGTCTGTAGGTGTTTACCTTTCTGTTGGTCATTAAGCCAGCTCCCCCTGCTCCATCCTGCATTGCTGATACTATGGCCTATTTACATAATCATTGTTTTGCCTGAAAGATACCCAGCCATCCCATTGATCTATCTTCTTTCTAACTTGAGACCTGCCCTGCCTGCAGGATAACATTAATCCCACCAGTTAAAACCCTCACAACAGTTGCTACGGAAGCTTCTAACTTCCCAGCGTGCTTTTGCCTTTCTACACCCCCTTTCCTAGCCATTTCCATTTCCAACTTGCCACTTCCGGTTTTATCCTATAAAAGCATTGGCTCTCTGATCACTAGATCATTTTGCATTAGCACACTGCCACGAGTTCCTGAGTCATCATCTATCACCTGCATTGCTGAGTGAGTAGCAGCCCAGGCTGAGTCTGGTTGACTCCTCTACAACCCAGAGAGCACATGCCTGGGGAAGAGGCACTCCCACACTAGCCTGGCACCTTTCTCTCCCCCTCTCTGTCTTCCCCTCCTTTCTCCATTTCTCTCTGTTCTATCCAACAATGTCAAAAAGAATAATTACAACAATAAAAAAACAGGGTAACAAAAGGGAATAAATAAATATTTTAGAAAACATTTAAAAATATTTTAAATATCTTCTAGAGGAAAGGCATTTTTATAGTCTTGCTAATAGAAAACACTCAAAGTAATATTATCAATATTATTGCTAAAAGAAAAAGGATGCTCAAGAAGTACTTGGTTTAGGAAGAATCATATAGGGGAAAGGTGTGGAGGTAAGCCAGATAATTATTTGACAAAATTGTATGTTTTTTTTTCATGAATTTTATAACATTTGAAGTTTATGTGAATTTTTTTCTTTCTAATTTGTACTTTTGGAAGATATTTTTTCTGATTCTAAATCATTTTATACCAGTTTTTAGCCTTGTCACCATTTAAAATATGTGGTATAGGGAAGAAGGGGAAAACATAATCAAAATACTAAGAAAAGAGTAATAACCCTTTTAATAATTGTTGCACAACCTTTATTGTGTTGTCTTTTCCCTTCAAAATTGTGTATTAAAGAAGAAAATAGAGTCTGTCCTTCAGAAAACAACTGGTAAGGCACATAAAATTGGTACTTGCCGGGCTAGGGTTGCTGGAGAGAGACCAGGAACTCGTGGTGGTGTGGTAATACAATTCTTTATTAATGCGGACACTCCAGAGTCGGGTGTGAGCACAGTGGGTTAAGCTACAATGGCAAACCACAATGGCAGCACAAAAAGATCTGTGTATACATATGTTCTCAGCAGCACAATATGTAATAGCCAAAATTCTGAAGCAACCCAGGTGTCCACCAACAGATGAATGGCTGAACAAGTTGTGGTATGTATACACAATGGAATACTACTCAGCTATTAAAAATGGTGACTTCACCATTTTCAGCTGATCTTGGATGGACCTTGAAAAATTCATATTAAGTGAAGTAAGTCAGAAACAGAAGGATGAATATGGGATGATCTCATTCTCAAGCAGAAGTTGAAAAACAAGATCAGAAGAGAAAATACAAATAGAACCTGAACTGAAATTGGCATATTGCACCAGAGTAAAAGTCTCTGTGGTGGGTGGAGGGGAAAATACAGGTCCTAAAAGGATGACAGAAGACCTAGTGGGGGTTGTATTGTTACATGAAAAATTGGGAAATGTTATGCATATACAAACTATTGTATTTACTGTCGAATGTAAAACATTAATTCCCCAATAAAGAAATTTTAAAAAATTGGTAATAGTCATCCGTGAAATAGAGCATGTTCACTTGTAACCATAAATTAGGGCAAAATATATACCTGAAAGCAAAAATACACAATAGTGAGTCAGTATCAAGTTCATAATGAAATAGTGTCTACTAAGACTTAGATACCCTCCTCACCTACTTCCTATTAAAGTTCTCTAACTCAATACAAAGCTAACCTCATCAAAGCAAGGACTGCAAAAGTTGAATAAGGGCAAGAGACTGGCATACTTTAAGGATGACTCTTTAGTCACTATCAAGCCACCCCATCAGCTGGGCCCCTATTCGGGGTATCCAGAGATTCCCAAACAGACATGATGGGTTTAGATCTGGAATAAATTCCTCTCTCCATTGTTAGCAGTAATTCCTATCAAGAACAACACAATAGACCCCAGTGTGGGCCCCATAGGACCTTGCTCTCAACTTAGATCTACAATGGTAAAGAATGTTCCATCCCTTGAAAGGAAGATGGACAATATACTCTATGTTATACCTGAGGAAGATGGGTCCTGATATTGGGGCAGCTTGGAACATTCCTACTGATGACCACAGAATGTGAGCTCAGATCTAGGGGCATGCAGAGGTCACATAGGCTCCTAAGCTGATTATGGGCCCCAGATCACATCAAATCAATGGGGTTTACAGTCAATATTTATGCCCCTTTCCAATATTAGGCAGCTATTCTCTTCCCTGATCCAGCTTTCTGGTCCTTTTTCCAGCCATGACATCATCTCCACAGACAAACTTGGATCCACCTGCATATTAGATTTCAGGCTCAGGCAAAAAACAAACAAACAAACAAAAAACTAGTATAGCCACAGGCCCTTTGGAATACAACTAAAATATACCCTCTAACTATCTACAAAATGGAGGACCCCCCAACTCTTCATCTACACTATTCTAGCCTTTAGGTTCATAATTGTTCAACAATTTGTTTGGCTTTGTATGCTAACCCTCTTTTCAGCCACCAGGTTCCAGATGCTAGCATGATGCCAATCAAACTTCCCTGGACAGACAACCCTACCAATGTGTCCTGGAGCTCCACTTCTCCAGAGCCCTTCCCAACTAGGGAAAGAGAGAGACAGGCTGGAAGTATGGATCAACCTATCAACACCCATGTTCAGAAGGGAAGCAATTACAGAATCCAGACCTTCCATCTTTTGCCTCCTACAATGACCTTGGGTCTACACTCCCAGAGGGTTAAAGAATAAGAAAGCTCTCAGGGGAGGGGATGGGATACAGAGTTCTGGTGGTGGAAATTGTGTGAAGTTGTACCCCTCTTATCTTAGGGTTTTGTCAGTGTTTCCTTTTCAAAAAAAATTGGTATTAATCTATACTAGGAAGTAAATGAATTAATGTCCAGGTTTTTTTTAATCTTTATTTATTGGATATAACAAGTCACAAATTGAGAGGGAAGGGGTTGATAGAGAGGGAAAGAGACAGACACCTGCAGCCCTGCCTCACCACTTATGTAGCTTTCCGCCTGTAGGTGGAAACCAGGGGCTCCAATCAGGGCCATAAACTTAATGATTCAAATCCAGAAGAGGTATCAGAGAAAGAACTTAGGAACACACATTATCAGGAAATTTGTAGTAATATAGCTCTTAATTCAATATGGAGAAATGGATTAAGAATGAAATCCATTACGTCTGAGTCACTTGATAGGAAAAATGGAAAACTTGAAAACAGAGTTATAGGGTATGAAGGATATACTGAATACATTCCATTCTAAAATAGCAAGTCAAAGTAGAGCTACCCATGCAGAAAAGAATACCAGAAATAGAAGGTAAATTGGCCACACTGTGACTTCAGAAGAGAAGAAAAAAGGCTTAGGAGAAATGAGGTAAATCTTCAAGAGATTAAAGACTTTATTTGAAAAGCAAGGATTGGAATTATATGAGTCTCAGAAAAAGATAAGAAAAAAGAAGGGAACAGAAAACAAATTCAAAGATATAACAGAAAGTTATAGAGAAATATATAGAGGAAGCATAGAGAACACCTACATTCATACACCCAAGTATATCTATACAAACTAACATTATGAAACTATCAAAAATCAAGGACAAGGGACAGGCCAGATATGGACATCTGGTCAGTCACATGCACTAGAGTGTGCAAGAATCCAGGTTCAAGACTTTGGTCCTTATCTGCAAGGGGTAAGCTTCAGAAGTTGTAAAGTAGAGCTGCAGGTGTCTCTCTGTCTCTCTTTTCCTTCTCAACCTCTCTCTATACAGTAGTAAGCAAATAAAAATAAAAAACAGAAGTGCAGAAAAAAATTTAAAAATCAAGGACAAAAATATTTTCAAGCTGACAAGGAAAAGAAAGTGACTTATAAAGACAACATGGTCAGACTTTCATCAGGTTTTTCTGCTGGAACAGTGGAGGTTAGGTGAGAGTAGAGAGGTATATTTTGGATTTTAAAAGACAACAACTGCAAGCTATATTTTTCCCTTCAAGACTATTGTCCACATATGAAGAAATCATCAGAACAATATCAGACATACAAAAACTAAAGGAGTTTGCAATTGGCAGACTTATCTTACAAGAGTTACTGAAAGGAAAGGAGTGTCATGGAGAAAGAAACAAGGATCATTTAACTCTCAACAAGGGGATACACAGTAAAATGGACCTAGAAATGCAAGCCATAGAAATATGAGATAATTTTAAAATATGAAAGGGAAGGACAAAATGGATAAAGGATGTTCAAGAGGCAAAGAATAGAAAGACAAGAACAGTTTTAAAAAAAGTCTCTTAGAAATACTTATACATAATACATTTATATATAAAACATATATACATAGTGTTTTTTATTTTTAATTTTTTATTATATTTATTTTCCTTTTTGTTGCCCTTGTTTTCTTTTTATTGCTGTTGTTGGATAGGACAGCGAGAAATGGAAAGAGGAGGGGAAGACAGGGGGGGAGAGAAAGATAGACACCTACAGACCTGCTTCATTGCTTGTGAAGCGATTCCCTGCAGGTGGGGAGCCAGGGGCTCGAACTGGTATCCTTATTCTGGTCCTTGTGCTTTGTGCCATGTGCACTTAACCATTGCACTACCGCCCAACTCCTTACATAGTGTTTTTATGTGTAACACATTTGCACACATACAGTCCTCTATATCTTTTGAAATGATGTGATTTTTCTTCTCCCTGGTACTTTTTTAAATCTTTCTTATATAATTATTGCTTTTCATGTTCTTCTTATCAAATATAATACCTTGAAATTCTGTGGTGAAGGACTCTTATTGCTATAGGTTGTATTTGTCACCAAATGACCTGAATTTCTCTAACAGAAAACTTCTGGATTGTTTCACTCATGTGTGAAAAAGTAAAGAATTAAAACATAGGAGTTCATTCAAAAGAAAAAAAAAGTAGTCAATCTGTAGCTTTGTGAAAAGTATGATGGCTATCCTTGGGAGGGTAAGCAGGGGGAGAGCCAAAATGGGGGATTTTCTATAATAAACAAAACATGAAAACAATCCAAATGCTCTAATTATAGATAATTGAATGAAAAGTATGTGGTATAACACTGGTCACTTCTATCATGAATGTCATCACAGGCCCTCCTGTGGGCCCTTTTGAGACCTTGCTCTCACCATGAAGAGGCCATGGTGGGAATTGCCCCAGTCTCTGAGGGGAAGCTGAGGTGTCCTACCTTGCCACTTGAGGAGGATTGGTCATGAAATAGGTGTGGCCTGCACTATTCCTGGCTGTGACTGTGAACTGCAAGTTCATACCAATGGGGATGTAGGGGTTGCACAGGCCCTAGTGTTAATTATACATATATAAGTGGACCCAGGATCTGGTGCATGTAGGTAAATAGCTATTTCTATCCACAGAATGTTTTCAAGAATGGGAATTGCTCTCTGCCCTGTTCTAATTCTCTAATCCTTTTCTCTAATCTGATACCATTTTTTCAGACAATGTTCTTGTCCAAATCATGCTACCTATCAAACTCAAGCAAAAACTACCATAGTCATAGGCCCCTGGAAACAGGCCTAACATGGACTTCTGAGCTTTCTTCCAACCTTAAAATCCCTAATCTCAGATACTATGTTCCTACTTTTTGGTTCCATTTATTCTCACTTTGTGTCCTGCCACCTTCCAGACACCAAGTTGCAGACTCTATAATGATTCCATCCTGTCTTCTCTGGGCAAGACAACCCCACCAATATGTCCTGGAACCTCACCTCCCCAGAGTTCTACCCCACTAAGGAAAGACAGAAACAGGCTGGAGGTAGGAAATGACCTGTCAACGCAGTTAAAGAAGGCAGAACTCCTGCCTTCTGCACCTCCAAAACAACTCCAATTCATGCTCCCAGTGGTGGAGAAGTGATAGAAGAGGATAATAGGGGTCTGAACTCCAGCTCCATCAGGTCCCAGATATAAATGACAAAAAGGATATTTGGATACAGTAATAGGGTTGTATATGGATTGTGGGGGGAGAGAGGAATGGACCTGGAAAGAAAAGGGTTTTTTTATGTACACATGTAGACAGTTGTAGAGATGACAGTTAACCCATATCTGCAGCCTTGGGAGAATCATGATGGCTGTCAATGGAGGGACTTGAGATTCAGAGCTCTGGTGGTGGGAGTGGTATAGAACTGTATCTCTGTTGACATGTAATTTTGTGGATCAGTACTGAATCACTAATAAAAAATAATAAAAGAGTATTTGGCTATATATATATTATATATATATTATATATATAATATATATATATATATATAACTCAGATAAAAGAAAAAATGAAATCTTGCCTTTTGCTACAACATTAATGCAACTGGAGAAGATCATGCTTATCAAAATAGAGAAAGATAAACACCACATCTCATTCCTTTGTGAAAATATATAACTAATAGAAATCAAACAAAATAAACCCCCACAGATTCTATCTGTAGAACAGAAGTTTCACCACATGGCTGAGAGCTGACAGTAGAGCAAGTCCAATGAACTTTGATATTGGGTGTGGTATAGTAACATCCTTTGAAGAAGTGTGAAATTATTCCCTTATAATAAAGACAGTCTTGTAGACCAATATAATATCTATGAGAAAAAAATCAAAACGGATATATATTTTTAAAAAATTGTATGATCTTTATTTATTGGATAGAGGGAGTCAGAAGTTGAGAGGAATAGAGAGAGAGAGAGAGAGAGAGACACCTGCATCCCTGTTTCACCACTAGCAAAGCTTTCCCCCTGCAGGTGAGGACCAAGGGCTTGAACTAATGTCCTTGCAAATTTTAACATGTGAGCTCAACCTGGTACTCCACCACCAGTCCCCAAAAGCAGAAATTTTTAAATAACCAAGTGGGTGCTATAGGGCTCAGATTAGAGCACACAATACTTAGTGATGTACTATTTTTGACACACATGTTTTAGGCTATATCAGTAATTTCTACTAAGTAATGACCAAAATATCTGAGGATCTTTTCATAACTGCAAGTTAGGAAGAAAGAAGACATGATGAAGAGAAAAGCTTTCTGTCTCTAGAAATGTGAAGAGAGGCATCTCACTATCTCACAAACATGAGATGCTGGGGTTTGTTCCTCAGCACTGCAGAAATAAAGAACAAAAAATGCAGAAGGGAAAATAATTCTTGTCAGAGATAGGGACAGGTACACATGTCTTGAAATGGGAAAGTGCACTATTAAGTCCTGGTACTTCTGTACTCTTTGAATATACATTATTCCTCATGCCTTTCATCCATAAAAACTCTCATCCTGGTCATCACACCATGCCTTGAAATTAAAACAGACACTTCAGAGATGATTGATACCATGTTTTATGGAATGTCTATCTTCTGCAACAAAAACAACTAATTTACATTTCATTCAGCTGTTAGAAATCTAATTTAGACGTAAGTCAAAATAAACACATTTTTCTGAAACTTTCATAAAAACATATGCCTACTTTGATATTTCCATCCCTTTACCGAGTTTTCCAAAATAGTAACATATGGCAGGATTATCACAAAAAATCACTAGAACAGAGATTCCCTTTAAAAGTCATTTAGATGCTGCTTGATATAACAACAAGAAAGTCCTTGAATTAAGTGCTAAATATTTGAATTCCTGGACAAGTATGTCAGTAGTAATAATCATTATTACTCTTGCTATGATTCTCTCAATGCCTATAAGCCTGGCATTGTGTAAGATAATATTGATACCTTTAATTAGTGGCAAATGAGAGGTTATCTTAAATAGGACTTTCTAGTTCTGAAAGGGTGCTGGATAAATAAATAAGTAAATAAATAAATAAAATCAGACAGGGCAGAAGCAGAATGAATCTTTCCAGTACATGGCGAATGGTTGGGTTGGGTGGTACACACATAGTGCAAAACACAAGAACCAAGGCAAAGATCCTGGTTCGAGCCTCCAGCTCTCCACCTGCCCACCTGCAGGGGTGGGGGTCACTTCACAAGTAGTGAAGCAGTGAAGCAGGTCTACAGGTGTCTATCTGTCTCTCCTGCTCTTTGTCTTCTCCTCCTTTCTCAATTTCTCTCTGCCCTATCCAACAACAATGGAAAAAAGATGACTGCCAGGAACAATGGATTTATAGTGCAGGCACACAGCCTCAGTGATATCCCTGGAGGCAAAAACAAAGAAAAAAAAAGAAAAGAAAAGAAAGAAAGAATGGTCTAAAATATTGAATAAAGTATGGGAACAGGCCTATAAACAGTGCATCTTTATTATTTGCAGGCTATTGATGACAAATTGGACTGTCTTAGCTTCTGTTATTCATTCTTTTTATACATCCTTTCCTCAGTTAGTATATATTAAATCCCATTCAGGAAAAAGATGATGTCATTGACTATATTTCCCAAAGTATATTAACAGTTGATTATAATGAGAATTTTCTATTACAACTCTGTTGATTCCTGTAATTAGAAAATAGTAATAGAATTAAATGTAATGTATTACACACAGAGCTATCTAGCTTCATGTTTCTGTCTCTCAGATTCTAAGCTTGATGTCTACTTTTTTCCCCTTTCCTACATCATTTACCTGCTTCTCTCCTTTCCTGTTCTTTCTACAAAATATATATTGGTGTATAAGATGTTTAACACCACTGAAGCTTCAGAAATAATTAGGAAAATACAAAAATTTAAAAAGGAAGTGACTTTTTCTGTTTATCATGTTTTTTCAACTTCTTGTCTTATTAGTATTACCTCACAAAGTACCAAAGAAGGAGTGCACATCTTTAAAGTTTGTAAAAGTTACAGATATAATTATAGGAGTTGATGATCAAAAATACCAAGAAAGATGACTAAGACATTATTTCTGCAGAAAGCACTGGAATGGGAATCAGTAGATTTCGTTCTTATTCAGTGAGTCTTAGTCCTAAATGATAATTAGAAATGCATAGAAAACTAAAAATAAAATTGTGTGGCCTTTCATACCCTGGAAAATTATGACAATCAACCCTAGGTTGAATTTTTATTTATTTATTTATTTATTTTAGAAAAGGAGACATTAACAAAATTATAGGATAAGAGGGGTACAACTCCACACAATTCCTACCACCAGATCTCCGTATCCCCTCCCCCCGATAGCTTTCCTGTTCTTTACTCCTCTGGGAGTATGGGCCCAAGGTCATTGTGGAATGCAGAAGGTGGAAGATCTGTCTTCTGTAATTGCTTCCCCACTGAACTGGTAGATGCATACTCCCTTTCTTTCTGCCTCTCTCTTTCCCTCAAAGGGTGGGGCTCTGGGGAAGTGGTTGACTTTTTTAAGTATTCTTATTTAAAAGCAGTTCTATCAGGGGAGTCAGTGCAGTGGGTTAAGCGCAGGTGGTGCAAAGCACAAGGACCAGCATAAGCATTTCGGTTCGAGCCCCCAGCTTCCCACATGCAGACAGGTCACTTCGCAAGCGGTGAAGCAAGTCTTCAGGTATCTGTCTTTCTCTCCTCCTCTCTGTCTTCCCCTCTGCTCTCTATTTCTCTCTGTCCTATCCAACAACTATGATATCAATAATAACTACAGCAATAACATAAAAACAACAAGAGCAACAAAAGGGATAAATATTAAAAAACAACAAAAAAGTTTTTTAAAAGCAATTCTATCAAGGGATTAATGGTTTACAGTATATTTGTTTACACATGGGTACAATTTCTCATCTCCCGGTAGTAGCTACCTACAGAACACTCACCCCCAGCATAATTCCTTTCCCCACTGCTTTGTCATCATGCATCAGGATCCCAACTCTCCCACCCTCACCATAACCTCTCCCTACCTTGTCTTTTGCTTTGGTCCAAACCCAGTTCAAGTTTCACTTTGTGTCGTTCCCTTATGTCTTTGTTTCTTAAGTTCCACCTATGAGTGAGATCATCCAGTATTTGTCCTTCTCTTTTTTTGGCTTGTCTCAGTTAACATGAAGCAAAGAAGATAACTTTATCATTTTTAACAGCTAAGTAGTATTACATTGTGTATATATACCATAACTTTATTTTTAAAAATTTATTAATTTTATTTATTTATTTATTCCCTTGTGTTGCCCTTGTTGTTTCATTGTTCTAGTTATTGTTGTTGATGTTGTCATTGTTGGATAGGACAGAGAGAAATGGACAGAGGAGGGGAAGACAGAGAGGATAAGATAAAGATAGACACCTGCAGACCTGTTTCACCACCTGTGAAGCGACTCCCCTGCAGGTGGAGAGCCGGGGGCTCGAACCGGGATTCTTATGCCGGTCCTTGCGCTTTGCACCACCTGCGCTTAACCCTCTGAGCTACCACCCAACTCCCATACCATAACTTTCTTAGCTGCTCATGTGTTGTGCATCTGGGCTGCTTCCAGGTTTGGACTACTATAAATAGTGCTTCTATGAACATAAATATACATAGATCTCATGGGTATTTGCTTCCTTTGAATATAACCTCAAGTTAGGAATTGCTTAGTCATAGGGTTGGTCTATTTCTAGAATTCTGAGAAATCTCTAGACTGTTTTCCACAGGGGTTGGACTAATGTACATTCCAACTAACAGTGTAGAAGCACTGCCCTTCTACTGTCTTCTTATGTTGACATTTTTTTCTTAAGTTTCACAGATTTGATCTCAGCTCTGCTTCTAAATCAGAATGTGCCTATGAAAAAATCCCCCCTACTCATAGTCCCACTTTACTCTGATACTCAAAGGATATTTTCATTGATTACACACTCTTAGAAATATTTGAATCATGAACAAAGTGTTTTAAAATATGGGACTCAATATCTGCCTAGGGTTTCAGTAGTAAAACTCTTAATATGTAATGAGTTCTTTAGTACAAATGAACCAAGTTAGATAAGATATGTATTTATTTATTCCAGTGAACAAATTACCTGTGAAAAATGACCTGCACTGAAAACCATTATTCTGGAAGAGAATATTCCTGTAACTAATACGAAATTCAGAGATGTGACTGTCATTCAATTCTACATAATTTTATGAAAGTATACTATACTCCAATGCCACATGTTAAACATAATTTATCATCAATACTTTGAAGACAAATTTGGAAATCTACTTATTAGCTATATTTGCCCTTTTATTTGTGAACATGGAAAGGATGTATACTGGGAGACTAACATTTGGAACAATATGTCCAGATGAGAAATATACCATGTAATTTATTAACTTTTATGCTCTCTCTACAGAGGTTCCTGATAGCTCTGGAGAATAAAGGGATAAGGAGTATACAGTGATTAGAAGGTTGTCCTAAATATGCTACAAATTTTAATTTCTAAACCAGATACTGATGAAATAGAAAATAATCTGAGGTGGATGAGAGGATATGAATAAACATTTACTGTAGATAATTAAAATGAAGATGAAATTGCATTTCTGGCATAAGAGAAAGAATCCTGAACTTTGCAACAGAAATACTAACTCTTAATTCAGGAAGTAAATACTCAGAGTGGTTTGTTAGGTGTTAGGTGATTAATCCCATTCAAGGTGATATGTTAGGCCCCAAATTACCAGATGAGAGGTAAGGTCTCTACTCATATTCACAAATTGGTAGGAAAAAAACAAAACAAAACACTGTACTCTACTTCAGGAGTGTATGTGAATATATACATATGTGTGATTGTCTGCTAAACTATGAACCTAGTCAAAATATTATGAAATCAAATCAGAAAACTGTCAGAGCTTTTGAGAACTAGGTAATGATTCAACTTATTCTTCCAAGTTATGAATCAGTTAAAGTAATTCTTACTAATAATTACTTTTTAATCATTTTATTTATTTGAGAGAGAGAGAGAAATTGAGAGGGAAAGGGAAAGTAGGAGATAGGGGGAGAGAAAAAGAATGACAGCTGCAACCTGCAACCCTACTTCACTGCTTGTGAAGCTTTCCACTTGCAGTTGGAGACCGTGAGCTTGAACTCAGGTCCTGTGTATTATAACATGTGCACTTAACAAGGTGTATCACCACCTGGCCCCTAAAATTAAGAATGCTTGTATCTGTATGTATGTATAATGTTGATTTACTCTGAGTAGTCACTTTTATTCATTTTATACTTGAGAAAATAAAGAATCCTCTTCCTCTGATATTATAGTTTAATTCCTTGTTCAATAAATATTCATTGTCATGCCAATATACAAATTTCACTAGAAACTTACCCAGTGAAGGGGATAGAGATTTCTGTAGTATTAACTTAATACATTTTATGTTAATTAAAACCATGTGTCAAGCCCTGCACTGGTCGCTTAACACTTAACAAGAGATTCACATATATCCCTAGCTCCTTGTCTTTGGTAATTTATACACTAGTGCCTATGGTAGGTTCTGGAACAATTATAATGTAGATGTGCAACATGATTGCTAAATTCAAACACAATGAACTTGTGAGGGAGCATGTGCGGAGCTACCCAAAGTGACCAATATAGCTGTTCCTATAGCCTTGCTGAAAAAAAAAAAAAAAAACAGAGGACACTTAGATTTCAAGCCTGCCCCTGATCCCTGGAACAGCAAAGGCAGCTCCTGGGCTAGGAACACAAACTAGTGATAAATGGTTATGTGTCAATTTGAGAGAAGCTGGCAGGGTAAGAGAGTAGGAAGCCTGGTCGGACCAGTATAAGTCTACTCGTTTTATTTTATTTTTCTCCCTTATTAATGATCTGAGAAATCTGAGAAAATGGTGCTATAATCAGATTTCCAGATGGTATGACACAGATAGCAGTCTGAAAAAGCAGCTGATCCAATGCAACCAGAAACTAGAATTTCTGTGGAAATGAGACAATTAGAGTATGATAGTGTTACGACAGACCTAAGGGTATTAAAATGTGATATACAATTAGGCTGGAGAGTGTATTGCCTACAGGTAGAATAATGCCCAGAAGCAACTTACATCAAAGAGAAAACATCGGCTTTTACTACTAATGTGAACTTTGTATACAATGTCAAATTCTTTTTTAAAGGCAAAGGTTTTATGGCTTAGTTTTATTACTGAAATATGTGTATTAACTGAACTTGGAAAGTAACATACATTTGAAAGAAAAAAAATCACATCACAGTTGTGACTAGGATGAAGAAATTAATGAATGAGGGGCCAGGTAGTAGCACACCTGGCAGAGAACACACATTACAGTATACAAGGACCCAATTTCAAGCCCCTGGTCCCCACTTGCAGGGGGGGAACTTCATGAGTTGTGAAGAAGGGTTACAAGAGCAGGAGTAATCAATATGGTATATGCAATGCTAAGGATCAAACTCAAGAACTCATGCTTATAATTTTATCAGTCTAGTCACTGCACTATTTCCTAGGCCACACTTAATTTTTAAAAAAATGCTTTACAGTTTTTGGTAACAAAAGAAAGATGTATGTGGCAATGATCTTATGATCACTCTGGTTTATCATCGTTTTACCACGAGTTGATATGATGTTAGCCTAAAACAAACATACATGAGATACTTGTAATTTGCATCACTCAAGGGAAGTATTTAATTTCTGATAGGATGGTGAAATATCTTAACAGAAAGTCTTTTAGAGATTCTGAACACTCCAGGAAACATTAAAGAGTTACCTGGGTTCAGACAGCCTAAGTTTCAAGTCTAGATGGTAGCATTTTTTTTAATTCCTTTATTGGGGGCGTTAATGTATTACAATTGGTAGCATTTAACACATTTATTTTTATTTTATTTTATTTATTATTATTTGCCTTCAGAGTTTTCGCTGGGGCTCAGTGCCTGCACTACAAATCTACTGCTCCTGTTGGCCATTTTTTCCATATTTTGTTGGCTAGAACAGAGAGAAATGGGGGGTGGGCAGCTTGGAGATGGGGAGAGAAAGCTAGACACCTGCAGACTTGTTTCACCACTTGTGAAATGATCCTCTGCAAATGGGGAGCTGGGGGCTTGGGCTGGGGCTTTGTACTATGTGAGCTTAACCTGGTGCAACCACTGCCTGGCCCTGCACTTAATACATTTATTTACCTTAAAGAAGTAACTTTGAAATTAATGACTCTTCTATAAAATAATGATAATAATTTCACCAATATAATTAATTGGTATAATGTATGAAAGGCCCTTAAGGAACTTAACAGTAATATCCTCATCATTTACTAAATTTTGATTATTAGTGTTGGAATTCTGGGATGTTTAGAAAATCAGAAGCATGGTAATAATTTTGGAAATCGTTATTTAACTCACATCTTCATAACCTCCTCCTATAACAGCTATACACATACAATATGTGTGCATGTGCCTGTATCAGTGTCTGTGTATAGATGGTTCCCTTGACAAGTGCATCCTACTTTTTCATCTTTTGTCTGCTCCTTTTTTCATTTATTTTCATTATCACTGAAAACTGAAAGGCTTTTCGGTCCCAATTCCATTTTGTGTGTGTGTGTGTGTGTGTGTGTGTGTGTGTGTGTGTGTGTGTGTGTGTGTGTAATTTAATTAAGAAAATGACTTACTGATCAGTTTTCTTTCTTAGACTCTATATGCAAACCTCAATTTGTATATACTGGTTTGTTTATTTTTTTTCCTTTGACCTTTAATGCAATGTTAGGTATACCTGTGTCAATGTCTATGTCCCATTCATTTAATCTATTGTACCCCAGTCACTATATTTTAACTTGCAGGAGTTCTTGACAAACTTTCATTTTTACAACTTTAAATATTTATTTATTCTTATGAGAGAAAAAGGTACTCTGGTCCGGCATATAGCAGTGAAGGGAGGTTGAACATGAGGCCTCTAGGTCGTAAGGCATGTAAATTCTGTAATCTAGTGTTAAACTACCTCCCAAGCCTCACTTTTATGATTTTAAAGTATCTTGCATATAAACTCATCTGTGACAAAATATTATGTTACACAAAAAGATATAGTTTCATACTGATTGTCATTAAAATCAAATGTATGAATGTTCACTTTTATGAAGCAATCTTCCAATCTGCCCACAAATGTGGTTATTTTTTGGCATTTATTAAAGTTATTTTTTTTTCTGTATAGAGATCTAGACATATCCTATAGCTTTATCCTAGATTCATATTGCCTGTGCTGATGTTTTAAATGACATCTTTTCAAAATTATATCTTGCCGCTAAGAGATGTAAACAATTCTTTTATATCGATGTATCCGATAATCTTCATAAACCCACTCAATAAGCTTCAATAATTTAGTTTTACTTGTACATTAAGATGTAGTAGCAATCTAATCACATTATCAGACAGTTTAAAATTTCAGAGAATAGAGAATCAAATGAACTATAGAAAATAGTGTGTATGTGTATATATGTAATGTGTAATGAAGTCTCATTTCTTCATTCCCAATCTTACATTATTTTCTTCTGGCTTAACTTGCTTAAGATTTTCAGCACAGTATTGAATAGAAATAGTGGAGTGGGTGTGCTTCATTAGTTACGTAGGGGGAACAAACATCTGCCACTGGCATTTGGAAAATGTTTTACGTAGGAGATTTCCTGGAGAGAAAGGATTCTCCTAAGAATTATATGGTCTGTAGAAATGGGAGAACTGCAATGTAGAGGCCTGCATTTCCTTTCACTTTCGGGTAACTTTCCTATTTGCCCCCTCTTTAATCTCCCCAAAGTCTTCTTCATTATAAAAACAAACAAACAAAAAAAAAAACTTTAAGGTCATGCTTAGTGCATCATGGTGAGTTAGAATATGTGGGTCTCTCTCAATTATAATAGGAGGTATTCACATCATTAGTAAATTTCCTTTAGTTTTTATTTTATCATTTTTGCCTCATGTATATTTGGTTATTTGTCCTCTTTTAAAGAACCCAGCAGAGTAGAGAATGGTTTCTTTTTACCCTATCTCCATGTATTACAATCTGTGGAGTCAGAGAAATAATTAATTCACTTGGATAGTGTGCACCTTTGCTGTGTGCAACCTGGGTTCAAGCCCAGTCACCACCACACTGAAGGAAGTTTTGGCATTGTGGTCTTTTTTACTCTTATTCTCTGTTTCTGTCTAAATAATAATGATAATAAATAATTGCAAACTATGAAAAAATAATTCTTCTAATCCAATAAGAATAATAATGTAATTTATTAGATTGCCTATATACTCTTCTATTCCTAAAATCATAAATACATGCTGAAATGTATCAATTTTTCTTTTAAAATCTGTTAAGGTCATATTTTATTATGCCATTGACAGACCAGTATGGTAAATCACTGAGTTGTTATATTTGAATTAGGGAGAATACACATAATCATAATACATTCACATTTTTAGTACATTAGGAGATTTGGTACTTCTAAGAGGATTTGTTTTTACACTGCCCCTTCCTTCTTCCTGAGATTTCACTGCTCCAGACTGACTTTTCCAGATAGAGAGGCAGAGGGAAAAACATCATAGCATCACAAATTCCTTCCAGATAGTGAGGACCTGACTAGAAGCTGTGTGTGATCCGGCAAATGCACTATCCAAGTGAGTGGTGACCTTTACAGGCCCATGTTTAGATTTCTAAGTAAGCTTACCATTATATTTTTTACCATTATATATTACTTGACATTCATGTTAATAAAATGCTATATTTAACACCAAAAATGATAAATATTATTGAAAAAGATTTTTTCAGGAGATGTTTGGTCCATTATTAGGTGCTTAGCATTAACTTTCAACTGTCTCTTCTCTAGTTTCTTTCTTTCTTTCTTTCTTTCTTTCTTTCTTTCTTTCTTTCTTTCTTTCTTTCTTTCTTCCTTCCTTCCTTCCTTCCTTCCTTCTTAAGACTTTTAATGAGAGATTAGGGAGGAGAGGGAAAGGAGAGAAAGAACACCAGAATACTCTGGCACATACTATGCCAGGGATTGAATTCAAGATCTTATGCTGGAGAGTCCAACATTTTATCCACTATACCACCTCCAGGATAGTTTATCTAGTTTCTTAATAAAAAAAAAAAAATGGAGCTAACAAATGGTACTGCTCAGGGTGTTTGCTAGGATTAAATTAAGTAGCATATGTAAAAGTGCCTAAGGTATTGTTTGGCATGCTAGTAAATTCATTGTATGCTAGCTTTCTTGCCCTTTCCCCTTGTCTGTGTGCTACTGAAAAAAAAAAAAAAAAAAAAGCAGAAAAGGCAGGCAATGGAATGCAATTTTAAGAAGCCAGTTTATAAAGAGTCATCAACATTGAAGCCAGTGGATGTTTTTGGTTCCAATTCAAAGTGTTACTTTCAGAAATACACAAAGGGTTCATTTGCATAATCACTCTACAGGCTAGGAACTGTCCCTGAGGGGTTATCATTATTTAAATCTAAGTCAGGGTATTAAAGTTTTTCATGCTGAGCTGTTTGACTATGCTTCTTTCCCTTTCCACCTCAGTTGTAGCTGTATGTATCACACTGAATGGGAGCTTTACCAGCAGAATCAGCAAAGGTAAGTAAGTATACAGTAAAAGTCTGTGTGTTCAAATAGAAAGAGTTTGGACTAGAGAACAATAAAGATGGAATTCAAATCACAATTCACTTCCCACTGGTTGTGATATCTTAGGGAAATGACTTCAGTTAAACTTGTAAAATAGAAACTGTTAGAAGTTTGATTGGTGTATAAGTTACATGTACCATTCATTCTCCCTCAAGATCAACTCTAATTATACAAGCACTTTCCTTTTCTGCTGTCTCTATCTACTGGAAGGAAATAACACATCTCAGAATAGATACATAGAATGAGCAAGGAAAGGAGAATTCGCAGTGGTTTAGATAATAAGGATGACCTATTTAAATAGAAGAAAAGTTTCCCTGTGAGAACTATTTGGAGGTGGAGACATACCAGTCTAAAATGCACACAGGGTATTGACTGTTTATAGGGTAGTATGAGAAGGAAAACAATGAAAGTGTTCTTGTAGCAGAGAGATGAAATACTTTCCTATCAGAAGAGTTGTAATGAAGGTGCCAGTTAGAGAAAGGATGACAAAACACAAATGTACTAAACATCTACCAGGTGAGCACGGTATGACAGAAATAATCAAACACAAAGGTAGAAGATCTTTCAAACCAAAGTACTTAGCTAATTTAATATTCATTGAAAAACATATTTTCTGGGCAGTAGCTGTGGGTTAAGCACACCTGGTGCAAAGCACAAGGAGTGGCGCAAGGATCCCTGTTCTAGTCCCCACCTCCCCACCTATAGGGGGAGCTGATTCATAAGTGGTGAAGCAGGTCTGCAGGTGTCTGTCTCTCTCTCCTCCTCTCTGTCTTCCCTTTCTCTCTCGATTTCTCTCTGTCCTTTCCAACAACAATAACAACAACAAGGGTACCAGCAAAAAAACAAAATGGGATAAAGTGGCCTTTAGGAGCAGTGGATTTGTAGTGCAGGCATGGAGCCCCAGCAATAACCCTAGAGGAAAAAAAAGACATTTTCAGAGGCCAGGACTTAAGCATATTTTATGAGTGAGAAAGCTTAGTTTCCAAAACATTGACCAAAGTGTATACAGCTAGTTGTTAAAAAGTATGTTAAACTGATGCTTTGTATTCCTCCTCAGACAAGATACTAGACAGGGCTGCCTACTATCACCATTACTATTCAACAGTGTTGGGATTAAAGGGATAGAAGAGAAATCAAAATTTCACTATTTGAAGATGATATGATAGATAGTATACATAGAAAAACCTAATGAGTGAGTGTTCTCAATTTTCCCCAATAAAAGTCTGAATAATCATGTTCTCTCCTCAATTCTTTGTTGAGATAATGCATGACAAACTTTTTAAAGTTAGGTGAGCAAACACCAGTCTCCCCTCTCTTCCCATCCCCATAACAAAACCACCACCCAAACAAAGAGAACTCCCTCATAGTGGGAGAAGATCTTTACATGCTATGCATCAGGCAAAAGGCTAACAACCAAAATATATAAAGAACATGCCAACTTCAGCCACAAAAAAAAAAAAATGACCCCATGTAGGGCAGTAAGCCAGCTTCCCTCTGCTTATCCTTGCGGTCTATTGGTCTATTTACATAACCAGTTACCTAGGAACCTCCCTGCCTGCAGGGCATTGGTTTAATCCCCTTTGGTTCAGGATGTATTTTTGCTCCGCCCCCTCTTGTAGTCACCCTGATTTCCACCAGTCTCTTTTTGGCTCTGCCCTAAGTAACATCCTATTTCCACCCTACTTGGTGAGTATATATAAGGACAGGATTGTGATTAGAGATAGATTAGATTGCACTGCATTCCACATGAACAAAGAGATACTGCTTCCCAGCTCAGCCATGAGTCCCTGGTCGTCTCTGCCTCCCGCCCATGAAGCTAGCCCGGCAACCCCATCCAAAAATGGGGAGAGGATATGAACAGAATAGTCACCATAGAGGAGATCCAAAAGGTCAAGAAAACAAAAATGCTCCAAGTCACTGATTGTCAGAGAAATGCAAACAAAGACAACAGTAAGATGCCACTTTACCCCTGTGAGAATGTCATATATCAGAAAAGTTAGCAGCAACAAATGCTAGAGAGGTTGTGGGGAAAAAGGAACTCTCCTGCACTGCTGGTGGGAATGTTAATTGTTCCAGGACCAATGGAGAGCAGTCTGAGAACTCTCAGAAGGCTAGAAGTGGACCTGCCCTTTGACACAGTAACATCTCTCCTGGACACATATCCTAAGAAACCAAACACATCCATCCCAAAAGATTTGTGTATACCTATGTTAATAGCAGCACAATTCATAATAGCCAAACCCTGGAAGCAACCCATGTGTCCAACAACAGATGAGTGGCTGAGAAAGTTATGGAATACCAATCAACTATTTAAAATGGTGAATTCGCCTCCTTCACCTTATACTGGATGGAGCTTGAAGGAATTATGTTAAGTGAGGTAAGTCAGAAAGAGAAGGATGAGTATGGGATGATCTCACCCATAGAAGCTGAAAAATACTAGGATGACACCAACCTGCCTTCCCTGGGCAGATGACCTCACCAATGTGTCCTAGAACCCTGCCTCCCCAGAGCCCAACTCCACTAGGGAAAAGTAGAGACAGGCTGAGGAGTATTGATTAATTCACCCATGTTCAGCACAGTTGTAATTACAGAAGCCAAACCTCTGACCTTCTGTGTCCCATAGAGATCTTTGGCCCATACTCCTAAGGGATAAAGAATAGGTAAACCTCCAGTAGAGGGAATGGGATAGTTATAGGAATTGTGTAAATTGTGCCCCTCTTATCTCATAATCTTGATGATCAGTATTAAATCACTAGTAATAAAAAATGACAGAGAGAAATAGAGAAGCTGAAAAGTAAGAAAATAAAAAGCCAAACTTGGACTGGAGTTGGTGTATTGCACCAAAGTAAAGGACTCTGGGTTGGGGGGGAAGGGTTCATGTCCTGGAACATGATGGCAGAGGAAGACCTACAGGGGGCTGAATTGTTATGTGGAAAACTGAGAAATGTTACACATGTACAACCTACTATATTTTACTGTTGATTATAAATCATTAATCCTTCCTAATAAAGAAAATTTAAAAAGTGATGCTTTGTAATTCACTTAATTTTACTTTATTTTGAAGTATAAAATTCTTGAGTTCTAACATTTTTGAACATTTATGATGTATACTGAGATATACTTCAATAAAGATAGTAAGAAAACAAAATGAACAACAAAGATCATGCCTATTGTTCAACTGAAAGTCAACATTAAAGTTTTAAATTTAGATTTGGACAGGGGGTAATAATGCTAAATTTATTTCTACCACTTGTCCTAACATTTTCACTGAACTACCGATGTTTTTATGTTGTTTAATTCTCAAACCGTACATGAGGAAAGAGTGTTAACAGAAGAGATCAGGGCTCATAGTAGAGAAGTAATTCACCTAAGGATATGTACTCGACATTGTCTAGATTTAAAGGCAAGTATGTCTGACTTTAGAGCTTACCCTCTTAACTTCTGGGCAATACTTAAGTACAGCGTGTCAAATGCAGTAGCTGTACAGTGTCATATATTCCCAAATGCTAGGGGATCTTATGTGTCAACCTGAGAAGAGGGGGGAGACTTCCACCTAAAGGGGGATAATAATTGTTTTCTGTGAATAAAAAGATGTGTTTTTCAGATAGAGAGTCAACAAACTGTTAACTTATTAAACTAAACATGGGTAATACCCTCCAAACTAAGACATAAAAGGGCAGTTATTGCTTCTTTAATTAGGAGAAAAGGGGAAAGGCTTAGTGAGTGACGATCCTTTCCATTTGGTAAAGACAATGGACTGAGACTAGTACAAGAAATTTTTCTAACCTCTAGAGCCTTTATAACTCATAAAACAAAATAATCTTCAGTCTTTAATTAAAGGTAATGGACTTTGGGAGGTTCACAAGGCATCCAGTGATCTTTTCTCCACATATTACAATGGCATACACTGGAAAAGGTCAGGTATAGGCATATTGGGAAAAGTCTATCTGACTCTTACAGGGTTGACTGTCCTCACAGTGTATAAGCTATAAAAGTAGCAGAGAAATCTGGGACTGTTTGGGGAAACTGTTACCAAAGAAAGAATGGCAAGAGAAGGTTTTTAAATGTAAATTTGAATGACCAGGATGTAGAAAATAAGGATGAAAATACAAGCAGAGAGTTAAGAAAGCAGTAAAATATCTTAGATTCCTTTCTCAAAGCCAAGTCTATTATAGATATTTGCTGTTAAAATTTTTCCAAAAGTTTTGTGTAAGGCATTATTTGGTACTTGGCATTGTTATTAGACCCTGTGAACATACATTTATACATTAAAGATGGTATACTTTTAGGAAGTGTAATGTTGCTAGAGAACACACCATTAATTACTAAAGGGGGAAAATAAGGGCTGTGCTATGATAAGTTCAGTAGTTCTTACTAAAACCTATCCATCTAATGCCATAGACAGAGAATTCAACAGAATTTGTACTAAGGGACCTAGAGATATCAATACAACCTATATTCTAGCCTAAGGCATGTTTTTATTTTTATTTCTGATCTGAAATGATTTTATTGACCCCAGTGCAGAAGCTGAATAAAACTGTTTAAAGCCCACACTGGAAAAAAAGAATAAATCATCCTCTATATACCATATATTTTATTAACTAAATATGCAGCTTTTGGGAAATAAAGAGCTGTTCAAATTCTTTCCAACCTGAGGAATCAGAGTATCACTGTATTGATTGTGGTGCTACTGTGACTATCTTATAAGGTCATGTATACTTAGCAAAGGGTCTGATACATGGTATAAACTACATAAATGAGAACTATGTCACTTTTCCTAGGAAAGCATATTTGAATACTTATTACAATCTTCCTTATAAGTAACAAGTCTTTACAAAGCAGTTTTTTTTTAATTTCTGCTATTTTTATTTATTCATTAGATGGAGACAGCCAGAAATTGAGAGAGAAGGGGGTGATAGAGCAAGAAAGAGATACCTACAGCCCTGCTTTACCTCATATGAAGCTTTTCTCTTGCAGGTGGGGACCAGGGGCCTGAACCTGGGTCCTTGCACACTGTGATGTGAGTGCTTAACCACGTGTGCCACCACCTAGCCCCCAAGACAGTTATTTTACCTCCTTCTCTCTCTCAGAAGATTTTTTCCCCCTTTTGTTCACCTGTTTGTTTTTATCATTGTTGTAGTTATTATTGTTGTTATTGATGTTGTTGTTGGATAAGACAGAGAGGAATTGAGAGAGGAGGAGAAGACAGAGGGGAGAGAAAGACACCTGCAAACTTGCTTCACCTCCTGTGAAGCAACTCCCCTGTAGGTGGGGAGCCAGGGGCTCCAACCTGGATTCTTATGCTATCCTGTGCACTTCACCTACTGCGCTACTGCCTGCCCCCTCACCATCTTTTCTCTTAATACATCACTTCCTCTAAACTGAGTGAATGATGATGACTGTTCTTTGAGTAAATGACTACATTTTTTTCAGCAACTTTATGGTTTCAACCCAATCAGCAATGGATTGGAAATGAGACATACATTTCTTAGGAGTTACGTAAAAAATCCTTTGCACAGCCCCTCTCAACAATGTTCTCATTACTAGAGTCAAGTCACTTAGTCACAGGGTGGGGATAATGGTGCAGAAGAGAATGCACTTTTGTAAAACTTAACTATCTGGGTCTACTTGACCACAGAAGATTGTTTTTCCCAAATGCTATCAGTTTTCTAATCATTCTGCATGAGTTCACAGTGAGTATCCAAAATGAGGTTACACAGTGGCATTGCCACTGAGGAAACTACTTAGTTATCTCAGTTCTCTCGAGCATTTACCTTAACCCTTTCCTGATATTTAATATCAGTATTATTTTCATTATGTCTCTGAAAGCAAGAGAACTACTTGCTTGTCTCCTCTCAAAGAAAAAAAATACTATGTTTATTCAAAGTAAAGGGATATAACTAAATATAATTTCTCTTTAGGAGAGTGTGTGTGTGTGTGTGTGTGTGTGTGTGTGTGTGTGTGTGTGTGTGTGTGCATGCATATGAGTGTTTCTGAGAAACAGCACCTTCAATATGTATTCTACATTTAAGTTTTAGGGCATTAAATTTTTACAAGGTTAATTTTCATCAGTTACAAAAATACAAGCAGTACTTTCAGTAGTAGTATATGTACTTCATAAATGGCAAGTGCATTTGTATGTTGTTGTTTAATCAGGAAAACTAAAGTTAAAATTTTTGTGACATTTCTTTAAAAGAAGTTTTCTTATGATAGTATAATTTCAAGGATTTGTCTAGACCTAATACTTTTCTTGTACGGTTCATTGTTATTACATTTTGCTTTAAATGCTTAGAAATTAATATTTAACCCAGAATATACTCTCTGAAGTTTACTAAAATATTTATTTACAAAAATACCTTAAGCTTGAATATAGTGCTCATCTTTAACTCTCCTTATTGTCAATGAAAACAGTCTACATAAACAACTGGATCTTATTCATGTATGCCTTGTATTTTAATACTATCAGTTAGTTAAATTACTGCTATCTTAATATCAAAGGCAAAAATATAACTAAGTTACTTCTACTGATTTCCAAGAAAATTTTGAAAAAATAAATTGCTGAAAATGTTCTGAATAACATAATAAAATAAGCCACATGAATAATGGCTTCAATTTTCTGCTGAAGGATATGAGGTTGTATAAGACAGAAATTTCATTAATTGAGCAGTTACATTTTCTTTTCTTTTGTCCAGTAGTTTGCCCATTGAGACTTCTAAAGCCATCCTCCATGCAGTACATATACCTGACCTACAGTAAAAAACTGTTCTTATGAACTCAGGAATAGGGAGTTTCACTAGACACAAGATCACCATTGGTTGGAGAATAGCATAATGATTGTGCCAAAAACTTATCATGTCTGAAGCATCAAAGTCCCAGCTTCAATTCCTCACACCACCATGAGCTAGATTTGAGCAATTTTGTGGTTTCTCTCCCTCTCTGTATCTTTCTCTCTGCCCCCAGTACCTTATCTTACCTCTCCAGAGCCCTACACACTAGAGAAAGATAGAAACAGGCTGGGGGTATAGATCAACCTGCCAATACCTGTGTCCAGTGGAGAATCAATTACAGAAGCCAGAACTCTCCAGAAAGAATTTTGGTCCATACTTCTAGAGGGGTAAAGAATAGGGAAGTTACTAATGGAGGGGATGAGACACAGAACTCTGGTGGTGGGAACTGTATGGAATTACATACCTATTATCTTATAGTCTTGTAAATCATTATTAAATCACTAATAAAATTTAAAAAATAATCATTATCATTGTAGAAACTAGTAAATTTATAGGCAAACTACTATTGAGTTGGTAGTATACCTACCAAGAGTCTCAGAGTATACATTCATCTATCCAGTGATTACTTTGAAATTGTTTAGTAAGATCTGACTTAAATGTACACAGATAATTTTCATGGATTTCTATGATGGAAATTTAATTTCTGAACAGAGAGGAGTGTAAGACAGAGAACTCCTGGAAAGAAAGGAATATTTATGTCATAGCCTGAACTGCATATAGTTGGGCCTCTTCTGAATCATCATAACAAAGGGATGATTGTGCTGTTAGCTCCTAATAGATTGACAAAATCTAAAACCTGTTTTCCCAGTTCTTTAATTTGAGAATGATTTGATCTGGGTATTATGTTTGCTCATTGCTACTGTGATGTAGGGCTAGCGATAAGAAAGATGATGACTCAGGAACCACGCTCGTGGTGGTGAGGCTGTTCAAATCTTTATTCATCCGAGCGCCTCCCAGTCTGCACCTGAGCTCCTGAGCACCTGAGGCCAGACAATGGAAGAGCCAAATCGGAAATGGAAGTGGCTTGACAATACCATACATGGTTAGGAAAAGGGCAGAGAAAGGTAAAAGGGGGTTGGGAAAGGTAGGGACTTCCTTAGCAACTGCTGCTAGGGGGTTAACTGGTAGGATTAATAATACCATGCAGGGAAATAGGGAGGAGGACTTAAGTTATTTGTTAGACAAAGCAGAATATTGATATGCAGATAATAAAATTCCATTATTTCAAGGAATGCAGGGTGAAGCAGGGGGGCTGGCTTAATGTTTTAAGGAGTGCCCCAGCCCTTGGAGGGAGAAAAATGCAGGGTTTCTGGAGACAGGGAGTGGCTAACAGGGAATCAAAAACTGGGACCCATATTTTCTCCCTAGCTCTACCTTAACAAGAGGGAGTCTGACGGGGAGATTCATTTCTTCAGTTCCCCATTTTTCAATGGGAAAAACCTCACCATGCTCAATTTGGTTCTCACAGTACTCCCAGCACTGTGACATTGTTTCTAGGACCTGTTAACAGAACAAGAAGATATGTGTGAATTCTTTTTTTTTTAACTTTTTTTTTATTGTTGTAGTTATTTGATTTTGTCGTTGTTGGATAGGACAGAGAGAAATGGAGACAGGAGGAGGAGAGAAAGATAGACACCTGCAGACCTGCTTCACCATCTGTGAAGCAACTCCCCTGCAGGTGGGAAGCTTGGGGCTCGAACCCGGATCCTTATTCCAGTCCTTGCACTTTGTGCCATGTGTGCTTAACTTGCTGTGCTACCTACTACCAGACTACCCGTATGTGTGAATTCTAACTTGTATTTATTCATATATCTAGAAATATTTTGTTATTATTATTATTTCTTTATTTATTGGATAGAGACAGCCAGAAATTGAGAGGGAAGAGGGTGATGGAAAGGGAGAGGGAAAGAGAGACACCTGTAGCACTGCTTCACCACTCACAAAGCTTTCCCCTTGTAGGTGGGGACCAGGGTTTCAAACCCAGGTCCTTGTGCATTGTAACATGTGCACTCAACCAGGAGCACCACCACCTGGACCCCAAAATATATGTAAACATTTATATTTTCATTAAGCTAAACATGAGACTATAATGAAACCTTCAGTTCTAATCCATTACAGCATATTACTCTTGCCTATTACACTTGTTATTTGACTGTAAACTATCAAACTGAGAAACTTGACTTTTGCTATCCATTTATTTGCCTAAACGTAGTATATTTGTTGGCAGTCAGCTGAGGTAAAGAACAAACACCTCATCACAGACCCCTGCAAGCATCAACCCAGCTTTGAACTAGCACGTTATGATTGGGCCCTCCTCAATCGCTATCGAACAGGCCATGGCCGGTGCGCCGCTATGTTTCATCCCTGGGGAGCCAGAGACGACCTGAACTGCCCCTGCGGCTACAGACAGACTATGACCCACATAGTCAATGACTGCCACCTCTCCAGATTCAAAGGAGGTCTCGAAACTTTACATCAGGCTCAACCTGACGCTGTTGACTGGCTACGGAAGAAGGGCAAACGCTAGAAGAAGAAGAAGTGTATATAAATTGATAATGTATATGAGAAACATTTAGCAGCTAGTGTACAACACTGTGTACATTTTCTCTTTAGTTTTATAGACTTTATTCAAGTCTCTACTTAATTCCAGACTTAATAATTCCCAATGCAACATTTTTTGCTTACACTTCATTGAGGTTGTTTTCATGCATCTATGATTTCTCATATGCTGCATTCCATCATAAAATTTCTTAACAGTTCAGTTTTGCCTACTACTGATTTTAATTTACCTACTCTTGATAAGACATTCTTGATGTACTCATATTTGAGTATTTGACAAATACACAGAGTTATGAATATACTGTTAGTTTCATGACTCTAGAAATTCTCTGTACTCAGCTTGGTCAGGATATACTTAACCTTTCTTCCTTCAAGTCTTGAGATTCACTATCTTTTTATCTATAGTTTTTTGTCTTCTACAGAGTGTCAAATTGGGATAATATATCACATAGCATTTTCATACTGACTTTTGCTTATCGGATAATACATATTTAAGTCTATTTAAATATATGCTCTTACATTCTCTCTCTCTTTTTAAGGTTTTATTTATTTATTCTTGAGAAATGATAGGAGAGAGAGAGAGAGAAATAACCAGACATCACTCCGGTACATGTGTGCCAGAGATTGAACTTGGAACCTCATGCTTGAGAGTCCAATGCCTTATCTACTGCACCACTTCTGGGACCACAGCTATTACATTCTCCACATGTCATAACAGTTCACTTTTTCTCATTGAATACTATTGTGGGTGTACTAAAGTGATTTTTATATGTACAGCTTTTAAAAAATGTATTCTTTTGGTCCTAGTATAGATTATTTAGTATAACGTTGTAAAACTCTTGTTTTATGTGCATTTTGTAGACATATGATTTTACAATTTAGTTATTGAAATTAAGAAGAAAATTTCTGGATCCTATGTTAAGACTACATTTAGATTTGTAACACTTTCCCAGATGGTGTTCCAAAAGTGTGTTCTATATTACTTTCCCTCGGGCAAGAATGACAATTCCTGTTATTTGAACTTTTCTGCAGCAATCCGCGATTGTGAAATTGTATTGGTTTTTAGTACTTTAACAGGTGATAATCTGTTTCATTGTTGTTTTAATTTGTAATCCCCTAAAGACAAATTATATTGAGCATATTTTTATGTTCATTTGCCATTTGCATTTATTCTTTTGTGAGATACCTGTTGAGATATATTATCAAATGGCCTGGGAGATGGCACAGTGGATAAAGCACTGGAGTCTCAAATATGAAGTTCCAGGTTTGATTTCCTGTATTGCATCTATCAGTACCAGAACAAGAGTGTTGGGCTGGTTCCTATCTATCAATCTATCATCTATGATCCAGAAATTACTCTTTTAGTTGTAGTTACCTGATGTCTAAATTCATAAAGTTGACTGTCTGAAATTCTTATATCTACTTGAGTTCTCTTCCAATTTGTGTTAGTATGATATTATTTAGTCATTTTCACTTTTTTATTATTTAGGATAGAGACACAGTAAAATTAAGAGGGAAGATATAGAGAGAACAGAGAGAGACAGAGACAGAGAGAAAGACAGAGACAGAGACAGACCTGCAGCACTGCTTCACCACTTGTAGAGGATTGTCAGTATTGTCAGTATTGTCCCACCAGTGCAGATGGAGACTGGGGGCTTTAACCTTGGTCCTTGTGCATGGTAATGTGTGCATTCAACTCAGTACACCACACCATACCATCAACTGGTCCTTTTTTTTTTTTTTTTTTTTACTTTTTGTTGTATGCTTTACATTGGGTTGTCTAGCTCTCCCCCTGCCAAGAAAATTGGTTCAGTCCTGCTAGTTTTGCGGGCCCGCTTGTTCCCGCCCCAAGGAACCCTGAGAGATTTCCAGAGTTCCAGAGTTTGATACTTCTTGGCGCTGCCATGTGAGAAAGAGGCAGTAGAGTTTTGTTTGGTGATTAGTTTGGATTAGTTTATGAATCGTTGTTCCTGAATAAAGAAATATAGCTTCCCTGCCCAGCCGTGTGTCCTCAAATCTCTGTCTACCACCGCGATGTTAGCCCGGCCTGCTAGTGCCGCCGAATTTTAACAACAACTTTTAACCTATATAATTAAAAAAAAAAAATTTATTTCAAAAATGGAAAGACTGACACGACTATAGGATAGAGGGGTACAATTTGACACAATTCCCACCCCCAAAACTCTGTATCCAATTCCCTCCCTTGATAGCTTCCCTATTCTTTATCCTTCTGGGAGTATGGACCTAGGATCATTATGTAAAATTCTTGTAGATAGCACATAGTTTTATTAGTTTTTACATCTACTCTGATGATGTTGGTATTTTAATATACAATTCTCATTTAAACTGAGTAGTGATATATAGTTATGACTGTTCTACTGCTACCAGTAACTGTTTTTGTCTTCTTCTTTTTTTCCTTTTTAAGCTATGGTCCCAAACCATTCATCAGAATGAATAAGCAAACAAAACCAAAATATCTTGTGTTTTGCAAGTCCTTCAGCTGTTGTCCACAACTGCTATGTCAGAACTAGGCTGATGTGGTAATAAGGCATGGGGGCTGATAAAATATTATGCACTTGGATGTGTGTGTTTTTGTCTTTTAATATCTCTAGAAGAAGAACTTTGTCATTTTATTAGTTTGCTTGTTTTTCCCAAAATTCTTCTATTCCAGAAAAACAGAGGAAGGTAGATTTGAAATAGGATAAATGTGTATTTTCCCTGATAGAAAAACACTCTGGCAAACTTTGCTAGACAAAAAGAGAGAAGGAGAGAGAGAGAGAGAGAGAAGGGGAAAGGAGAGGAGAGGAGAGGGGAGGGGAGGAGGAGAGGAGAGGAAAAGAGAAGAGAAGAGGAGGAGAGGGAGAGAGAAAGAGAGGGAGAGAGAGAGAGACATTTGTTATACAAGACATGTGGGCATATTTCACAAGGTATACTTTCCCTACAAGGTTTTATTTCCATGTAGGGCTCATTTTTGGTTCTTCATCATGATAATATATGGTGTCTATGGGGACAAAAATCAGAACACTTTTGGTACAGTTCTAAAGCTGTAGAATGCAGGAGATCCTCATTTTCCTTCCTGATTCATACTCAGACTCCAGAAATTCTTCTTCTATTTTTTAGGATTTTTTTTTTTTGGCGGGGAAAGAGGATTATTGGTTTACAGTGAAGTTGTTGACACGAGTTCAATTTCTTATCTCTCGATGCAACATACAACAAGACCCCAGGTTCTATTCACTTCTTCGCTCCCCAAAGCCCTTTGCTTTGGTATATACTCTATACCCAGTCCAGGCTTTGCTTTGTGATTTTTCTTTCTGTTCTTTTTTATTTTTCAATATGTTATTTATATTAATTTATTTAGACCCAAACAAAGAGAAATTGAGGTGATGGAGGTGATACACACACACACACACACACACACACACACACACACACACACACACACAGAGAGATAGAGAGAGGGAGAGGGAGAGAGAGAGAGAGATCTGCATCACTGTTTGCCTGCTTGTGAAGCTTTCCCCTCTGGTGGTAGGGATCAAGAGCTTGAACCCAGGTCCTTGTACACTATAATGTAATGTTTAACTAATTTCTTTTTTTTTTTTTTTGCCTCCAGGGTTATTGCTAGGGCTCGGTGCCTGCACCATGAATCCACTGCTCCTGGAGGCCATTTTTTCCCTTTTTGTTACCCTGGTTGTTTTTGCCATTGTTGTGCTTATTATTATCGTTGTTATTGATGTCGTTGTTGTTGGATAGGACAAAGAGAAATGGAGAGAGGAGGGGGAGACAGAGAGGGGGAGATAAAGGTAGACACTTGCAGACCTGATTCACCGCCTGTGAAGCGACTCCCCTACAGGTGGGGAGCCGGGGCTCGAACCGGGATCCTTCCTCTGGTCTTTGTGCTTTGCGCCACATGTGCTTAAACCCCACTGCGCTACCACCCGACCCCCTGTTTAACTAATTTCTTAAGTTCCCCTATAAGTTAGATCACTCAGTATTTGTCCTTTTTATTTTTACTTAACTTGACATGATGTTTTTAAGTTCCATTCAAGATGAGGGAAAGGATTTAACTTCCTTTTTAACAGCTGAGTAGTATCCCACTGTATATACATACCATAGTTTTTTAGCTACTCATCTGTTGATGGACAACTGGGCTGTTTCCAGCTTTGAGCTATTACAAATTGTGCTGCTATGAAACAGCAATTAATTCTATGTCCAGCAATCAATAAACAGACTCAGTATGCCTGTCTTTCCAAACTGTGGAGTGACAGTTTGTCTTGTTACCTTTGACCTCTGAAAAGTCCAAGAAAAGTAGGTATAATTCATTTTTCTATTTTCCTTGTTAAAAGGTTAAGAATGGCAAGTTCTAAACTTTGTATATGGTGTGGCTGAACTAAAATTGGGAACACACCAGCTAGTAAAACTAAAGAAACAACAAACAAACAAAACCATGAAAAAGTCAAAGATTTGGGGATATATTTGGCTTGAAACAGTTAATAACAATGAAAAAATTGTTAATCCTTAAGTAATTTATATAAGAGTTGATTCTGGGAGTTGAGCTGTAGTGCAGCAAGTTAAACGCATGTGGCACAAAGTGCAAGGACTGACCTAAGGATCCCAGTTCAAGCCCTCGGCTCCCTACCTGCAGGGGAATTGCTTCACAGGCGGTGAAGCAGGTCTGCAGGCGTCTTCTGTCTCTCCTCCTCTCTATCTCCCCCTTCTCTCTCAATTTCTCTCTATCTCTATCCAATAACAAATTAATTAATTAAATTTTAAAAAGGAGTTGATTCCAGAAAATTTTGGAAGGAAAAGATGAAAATGAGAAAGGGAAGGAAAGAAACCAAATAAGTTGCTTTAATGAACTTGTTTTTTATGATGCACAAGTGAGAATTAATATCCTGGCCAGTTAAGTCCTGCTGAGACTGCTAGGTTGTCATATAAAACCCACACTGAAGCATGAGAGCTATGAATCAACTCTCTTTTGTCACTGATTAAAAACTACTCACAGAGCTTTGAATCCTCAGCACCCTCAGGATGCGAGTAGAGAATTCTTTTTAAAAAAAATTTTTTTTATTAGGGTAGGAGGGGTACAACTCCACACAATTCCCACCACCCAATCTCCATATCCCACCCCCTCATCGATTGTCTTTTTGAACCCTAAGACAGCAGGAACCTCACATCTCCACTATAGAACCCCTACTTCCCCCAGTCCTGGAACACTTGGATAGGGCCCACTTTCCCGTATACCTCTCCCAATCCATATCAAATAATATTGCATCCGCCGACCACAACCTAACCAACGCAACGATTGCGACCTCAACATGCTTCACCTCAGACTGTGTCCAGAACTTCACATTCACGTGTGGAATGACAACCCTTCAGCTTCATTACTCGGGTGAGACCTTTCCTTTTATAGTACACTCTAATTTCATCTCAGGTGGTTCACTTTCTAACAAAGTCCGATAACCTAGATATACACCATTTTCTGTGAGAGAGAGCTTATGTTCACACGTATCCATAAACTACTGCAAAATATATACCTGAAAGCAGAAGTACACTAGAGTTTGCAGTGAGTACCTCCCTAACACTTCCTCTCCACTATTCCAAGCTTTGGGTCCATGATTGCTCAATAATTTGTTTGGCTTTATATGTTAACTCTCTTTTCAGCCACCAGGTTCCAGATGCAAGCATGATGCCAACCAGACTTCCTTGGACAGACGACCCCACCAATGTGTCCTGGAGCTCTGCTTCCCCAGAGACCCACCCTACTAGGGAAAGAGAGAGGCAGACTGGGAGCATGGACCCATCAACACCCATGTTCAGCGGGGAAACAATTACAGAAGACAGACCTTCCACCTTCTGCAACTTTCAATGACCCTGGGTCCATGCTCCCAGATGGATAGAGAATGGTAGAGAATTCTTAAGAAGAACCACAGGCCATCACTGCAGGATGCCACTGGAGGACACACACACACACACACACACACACACACACACACACACAAACACACAGAGTAAGAAAAGAAAGGAAGGAAGGAAGGCAGGAAGGAAGGAAGGAAGGAAGGAAGGAAGGAAGAAAGAAAGAAAGAAAGAAAGAAAGAAAGAAAGAAAGAAAGAAAGAAAGGAAAAAAGTGGGGGAGTAGGGCAGAAGGAAGGAGACTGATGTTTTGTTAATTTTTCCCCCACTAAGGTTATATCCTAAGCTAGCAATCCACCACTCCATTCACACAGTAGCCATTTCCCCTCTTTTTCTTCCTCTTTTTTTTTTTTTGCATTTTATAGAACAGAGAGAAATTGAGAGAGGTGTGACAGATAAAGAGGAAGAAAGACACTTGAACCACTGTTGAAGTTTCCCCCTTACAGGTGGAAAACAGGGGCTTAAACCCTGAGCATTGAACATGATAGTATGTGTCCACCACCTCTTGGCCTCTACATCAAACTTTACAGAGATGTATTCCCAGTGCAAAAAAATATATAAATATAGAAAATGGGTATGGTTAAAACCAAAACCGGATTGTCTGACTTCAGTGTTCTTTCTACTCTGTCCAGCAAAGAATCTCCTTTTCAAGAAAATATATCTCTGAGTTCCACAAAATTCCTTTTCTTCCACATATCCTGTTCAGAAGTTACCAAGTATTTTAAAAGATATGAAAGTGTTCCTGACTTAACTCTATGATAAGTAGCCAGAGAGTGGCTAGAGGGTATGTCTACCATATGAGACCTTGATCTTGAATCCATCATTCAGAGAAATGTCCAATTTTCAGGATACAACACCTAGAGAATAATGATGTTCAATTCTGTCTGCTGTCTTATTCTGTTCCCTGAAGGTATCCTCCCAAAAGTACAGTTTAGAAATCATTCACATTTATAAGCTTCACTGATTTTCTATCTAAAGTTCTGAGATGAATTCAACTTGTAGTTTTGCAAAAAAAAAAAAAAAAAAGAAAGAAAATCTATGAAAAACTTTCTATTCAAATTATCTCAAAAGATATTCATTTGAATTGTTAAAATTTAGTTTTCTGACAGTGAGGTAGGTGTGGAGGACATAGATGAAACAATTTAATAATCAGAATGTCCAGAGAGTCACTGATGTATAGGAATCTATTGTTCTCTGCATTCTCAACAATTATGAACTTTCAAAATGTATGTAAAACTTTTTGCCCATGTCCATTTTACTCATTGGTATCTCTCTTTCAATTCTGGAATGAGGCCTTCTCTTCTGGTTGGAAAATTCTATACTGAAAGATTCTTCTTCATCTGTTTAGTACCAAGTACAGAATACCACACTTATAGGTTTAAAATTAGATTCTGTCCTTATCATGTCTCTGATACTGCTTATGTGGTTTTAGATATGTTATTTGACCTTTGGTATATAGATAGACAGACAGGCAAGACAGTAAAGACTTAGTAAAACTTAGTATGTAGGTGGCAGAGTGCATGAACAGTAAAATCTGTTAATTTGCTTATATTAGATAATTATATTGGTCTGAATGTGTTTATCAATTAGCACTTTAGTTCATACTATTCACTCATGTCATAAAGACAGTTATAATATGATCATTTCATGAATCATATATAACCTTTTTTGTTTCAATATACATATTTGATTATGAAAAATTAACTATGAATTCTATATGCATAAGCTTGAAATATCCTTATTGTTAGATATGTGCTCCTAGACTTCCAAGTATAACTTATTGTTTGTGTCACTGTAAACTCTGATAATATTTTTAAATATCTAATAAGTGGTAATTTCTGAGTTTTTAAGACTAGTAGTTGGAAATAGGTTTCCAAGCAAAACAAATAAAAAAAAAAGGATAACAATCCCTATCCATGTAGTGAAGAAATACACCTATTTATGTTCATTTCATTAGTTTTACTTTGTACTGAATTATTCCCAAGTTGGGTGCATTACTAATCTAGAAATTTTCTTGCTGTTCATTAAATTTAGATCTGGTTGAACGTATAAAGAATTTGCAAGCATTTAAGTGAGAAAAGAAACCTGACAAATTCATGAAATTTTCATGAGAATAAAGAGCTATATTTTTGCTTTTTTTAATTATTCCCTTTTGTTGCCCTTGATTTTTTGTTGTAGTTATTATTGTTGTTGTTATTGATGCTGTTGCTGTTGGATAGGACAGAGAGAAATGGAGAGAGGAAGGGAAGACAGAGAGGGGGAGAAAAAGATAGACACCTGCAGACCTGCTTCACCACTTGTGAAGCAACTCTCTTGCAGGAGGGGAGCCAGGGGGCTCGAACCAGGATCTTTATGCTGGTCCTTGCTTCTTGCCACGTGCGCTTAATCCGCTGTGCTCCCGCCTGACTCCCGATTTTTGTTTATTTTATATCTTGGCCCCATGATTCCTTGACATGAAGTCATTTGTAGAATAGTTAGTAAAACCCTCTTTCATTTATACAAATTATTGGGTTATTTAGAAAAACATAAAATTGAATAATCATTTTGTACTGAAGTAGGCACCTGTTTAAAGAGCTGACATACACAAACTTTATCAGTAAATTATACCAAACTTTATCAGTAAATTATAATTTATCATACCAAACTTTATCAGTAAATTATAATTAAATTCATGATATATCAGACCTTGGGAATTTTCATCTTCCTATTCAGCCACATTTCTTTGGCATCATTATGTCAGTGTTTTATATATAAATTATGTATTGGGACAAGGTATAAAATGGGAGTACTTGTACATATATATACTAGCTCCTTATAAGATTCTCCCATTAGTTTTCAGGTTTATAAGAAATATATAGTGCAGCAAACTCCCAGATAATCAGATTTTGTTCTTTAGCTAACATACCTGCCAGAAATGTAACAAAAAACCGGTAAGAAATTTGCAAGGTATACAGGATGTAAAATTTTGTCACATAGACTTTATCATAAAACATGTGCCTATTTCCCCCTAAAAAGAAAAGAACAGGGGAGTCGGGGTGTAGCGCAGCAGGTTAAACGCAGGTGGCGCAAAGCACAAGGACCAGCATAAGGATCCCGGTTCGAACCCCAGCTCCCCACCTGCAAGGGAGTCGCTTCACAAGCGGTGAAGCAGGTCTGCAGGTGTCTATCTTTCTCTCCTCCTCTCTGTCTTCCCCTCCTCTCTCCATTTCTCTCTGTCCTATCCAACAACGACTACAACAATAAAACAACAAGGGCAACAAAAGGGAATAAATAAAATAAAATAAATATTAAAAAAAAAAAAAAAAAAGAAAAGAACAGGGGGCCGTGCTGTAGCACAGTGGGCTAAGTGCACATGACGCTGAAGAACCACATAAGAATCCTGGTTTGAGAACCCAGCTCCCCACCTGCAGGGGGTCGTTTCACAAGCTATGAAACAGGCTTGCAGGTGTCTATTTTTCTCTCCCTTTTCTCTCAATTGTCTTCCCCATATCTCTCGATTTCTCTCTGTCCTATTCAGCAACAATAACAACAAGGGTAACATATAAATGGCCTTTAGGAGCAGTAGGTTCATGATGCAGTCACCAAGGCTCAGTGATAACCCTGGACACAAAGAGAAAGAAAGAAAGAGGGAGAGAGAGAGAGAGAGAGAGAGAGAGAGAGAGAGAGAGAGAGAGAAGGGAGGTAGGTAGGGAGGAAGGAAAGAAGGAAGGAAGGAAGGAAGATGAGGAAGATGTGCCTGCAGTCAGGACCTGTTACTGATAATTTTATCTTTTGCTTTATTTTAATTATGCAATGATACTAAGCTGAAGTTCACTTTCAAGTGTAACTGTTGTATCAAGTACACCTGTGTATCATCTACTGAGTTAAATATCCTTTCTCTGCTGGCCA